>NW_025926970.1:0-4743 GCF_022655615.1 Tachysurus fulvidraco
ACCACACTGCACCCACACCATGTTAGCTTCCCAATTTCACTTGTGTAGCACTTTGATAGAAATAATGCTTTACACTAATAATAATAATAATAATGATAATAATAATAATGTTAACAATAACAGTAGCAAAATGGTAACGTTAAAGAGAGAGACAAGTTCTCTCCCATTCTGCTCTCCTTCACTTCCACTCTCTTCTTTTAAGAGCAAATTAGAGCCCATTATAGACAAATAAATAGATAGATAAAATAGGTTAATAGGCAAAATAGTGCAATGACTCCACCCATACGGAGGAGTTCATTAGCATTAGCATTAGTTAGCTTCTGATTGGACATGGGACACAAGCCGAGGCTTGATCCACCTACGGCTGGCCGCCTCAGAGGAGGGTGTTCAGTGATCAAAGGCCGAAACACCCGTTGAGCCTGAGGTGCACTGCTGATGATGTGTCCTAAAATTCATTAAATATTTGTGACCAGTAATTAAAAAATAAAAAATCTTTTTTCTAAAAAGTTACAAATAAATAAATAAATAATTAAAACAATGAAACAATGAATAAATGAATAAATAAATAAATAAATAAATAAATAAATAAACAAATAAATAACTAAAAGAACACATTTAATCTCTCTCTAAAGAAATCTTTAACTTGGAGACTGACCCACTCACTCCAGTGGCTCACCTCTCTGTTATTATTTCTTTTAAAAAATACATCAAAAGTCTGACAGAGCGATAGCTGTGCAATAACATGCGCCGGCCAGTGCCTCACCCTTGGCTCCCGCTACATCCACGCAGGTTAAGACCCTGTGATGGGGGGGTCATTGTACGTTTCCAAAAACCTAACCCTAACCCTAACCCTAACCCTAACCCTAACCCTAACCCTAAACCGAAACGTTGCAACTGACCTGCCCATGCAATTGGCCATTTGGGGAGGAGGGCAGCAAGGTATCCACCTACCCCTCCCCCCAAAACACATTAAAAATACTCATTCGGCCATTTAGGGATGTGAGGGCCGTAAGGTATCCACCTACCCCTCCACCCTAAACATAAAATTTTGATTGTGGGGATGTGAGGGCAGCAAGGTATCCACCTACCCCTCCATCCACCACAATCACAATCAAAATTCAATGATGGGAAAGTGAGGGCAAGGAAGGTATTCACCTCCACCTCCACCCAGATTACCCGAATTGCTATTACCTCAATTGTGAGGAATTTTTTGAACAGGGGACAGATCCGATTTGGACTGTCCCCGCCCGAAAAAACACTTTAACTCCACGGTTTATGGTGTGAGACTCAGGGGAAAGACGGTGGGACGATCGGGGTGGCATGCTAGGCAGGCCCGTGCACAACGTGAGTCCCTTAATTGGGACCACGGTCTGGGGACTCCAATCCTACCCCCCAACCCTAACCCTACCCCCAACCCTAACCCTAACCCTAACCCTAACCCTAACCCTAACCCTAATCCCAACCCTAACTCTAACCCCAACTCAAACCCTAATCTAGCCAGTGCCGCCACTGCCGCCTGGGTCTGTCCACTCTGTCTACCACCTGAGCCGGAACCAAGCCTGGAGGAAGGAGAAAAAAATGAACATTAGTTCATTTTAGTGACAGCTATTTTGCCAATTAATGCCACCTTGCTCTGTCCACTCGGTCCGCCGATTGTGCTGGAAACCGCCCCTGAAAAAGTGGTAAGAAGAGCATTATCAAATGATTATGACAATTGTAATAACACAAATACTTACCTGAATTGTCCAATCGGTCCGCCAATCGAAGCAGAGACCATACCTGAAAAGACAGAGGGAGAATAAAGAACATTTGTTCACAACAATAAGGTTATTTACCTTTAATAATAAATAATACAATATGGTTATTTACCTTAAATTCTCCATATAATACAAAGATTAAAAAGAAATATTTTGTTTCAGGAAAAGGATTGAATTAAATCCTTTCTTGATAATTGAAAATAATGTTTTCCATAAAAACTCAAGCAGCAGCTAAGTTTGTTTCAAAAAGATGAGGGTGGAGCCTCCCCTATAAAAGGGAGGCCACAGCAAACAGACTCTCATTTCTTGGTGGAGCTGTTTAGCGTGCACCTCATAGCTATTGAGCTAAATTAACTCTCACAATGATTAAATTGGAATATGATAATGGTAATTAATCCGCTGCTTGTTCTAATCAATTGGTTTTCAGTGTTTTTCCAATTTTAGGCAGGTCAACGCCTGATGAAGGTTTAATAAAAAACCGAAACGTTGCAACTGACCTGCCCATGCAATTGGCCATTTGGGGAGGAGGGCAGCAAGGTATCCACCTACCCCTCCCCCCAAAACACATTAAAAATACTCATTCGGCCATTTAGGGATGTGAGGGCCGTAAGGTATCCACCTACCCCTCCACCCTAAACATAAAATTTTGATTGTGGGGATGTGAGGGCAGCAAGGTATCCACCTACCCCTCCATCCACCACAATCACAATCAAAATTCAATGATGGGAAAGTGAGGGCAAGGAAGGTATTCACCTCCACCTCCACCCAGATTACCCGAATTGCTATTACCTCAATTGTGAGGAATTTTTTGAACAGGGGACAGATCCGATTTGGACTGTCCCCGCCCGAAAAAACACTTTAACTCCACGGTTTATGGTGTGAGACTCAGGGGAAAGACGGTGGGACGATCGGGGTGGCATGCTAGGCAGGCCCGTGCACAACGTGAGTCCCTTAATTGGGACCACGGTCTGGGGACTCCAATCCTACCCCCCAACCCTAACCCTACCCCCAACCCTAACCCTAACCCTAACCCTAACCCTAACCCTAACCCTAATCCCAACCCTAATTCTAACCCCAACTCTCACCCTAACCCCTAACCCTAACCCTAACCCTAACCCTAACCCTAACCTAACCTAACCCTAACCCTAACCCTAACCCTAACCCCTAACCCTAACCCTAACCCTAACCCTAACCCCAACCCTAATCCCAACCCTAACCCTAACCCTAGCCCTAAACCTAACTCCAACCCTGATCCTAAACCCTAACCCTAACCCTAATCTTAACCCCAACCCTAAATCTACACCCAACCTTAACTCTAAACCCAACCCTAAACTTATCCCTAATCCCTAATCCTAAAAACTGACCCTAATCTTAACCCTGGCCCTTCTGCCTTGCTTTACACTATACAAAAACACTAATATTTTTATTTAAGAGGGATATTCCTTAACCCTATTTAGTTTATTGATTAATAATTAGGATGCATTTCATTTTTCATTGGTCTATTTTTCTATATTTACTTTCTGTATTATATTATTATTATTATTATTATATTTATATTTTTATTTATGTGTGTATGGGTTTTGTGCTATAGTATAACCTATTTTATATAGTACATGTTAGTTATTGTTATGTAACTTCTTTTAAATAAAAATATATTATTATTATTATATATATCATATATTATATATTATATATTGTGAATAAACAACACCCTATTATATATATATTTTTTATATATACTTAAATTTTGCTGAAAACAAAAAGAAGGAGACAGAACATTTGGCCAAAAGAAAAAAGAATTTGGAGGGAAAAGGGAGGGGCCGCGTGTGTGTGTGAGAGGGAGTCTATATAAAGGGGAGAGGAACAGAGGCTGCTCATTTTGGATTTGACTTTTAACAGAGCAGCATCTCACTTGTTTCTTGCCTACAGCTGATTTAATTTTGTGGATTGTGCCCTAGCCTGAAGAAGACCTCAACGGTCGAAACGTCGCGACAGGGCACAGTTGTTTTGTTCTTTCATTGTTTTTTTTTTTTTTTTTTTTTTTTTTTTTTTTTTTTTTTTTTTTTGTTTTTTTTTGAGGAGTTATTTTGGTTATTTAATAGTTATTTAATTTGAGTTCATTATTTGGTCTAGTTTTAAATACTTGATTCATTGCTTCAAAATTTTCATAAAAACTAAAAAACAACAAAAAAAACTATAAAACACTAAAAAATACTTGATTAAAAAAATTTTTACTTTATAAAAATTTGTCATTTGGTTTAGAAGTTTATATTTGTTTGTCACAGACAAAGATAATTTTGGTTATAGCCATGTTTGGCAAATCTGGGACGTATGTTGGTTCCAGAAACCGGGGAGAGTATCCCCGTAACACATTTGTACGGCCCGTGGGTCGACTGCGAGCAGACTCCCAGGGGATGGCCCGTGCATTCCCGGTCCCTCGGGAGAGGGTGCCGGTTTCTGGCTTTTTCCCTAACCCTAACCCTAACCCTAACCCTAACCCTAACCCTAACCCTAACCCTAACCCTAACCCTAACCCTAACCCTAACCCTAACCCTAACCCTAATCTCAATACTTAGCCCTAAACCTAACCTCAAACCCTAAACCTAACCGTCGTCTAACTCTAAAACCTAGCTCTAAACCTAAACATAACCTAGCCTCAAAACTTAGCCCTAAACCTAACTTCAAACCCTAAACCTAACCGTCGTCTAAAAACTAGCTCTAAACCTAACCGTAACCTAATCTCAAAACTTAGCCCTAAACCTAACCTCAACCGTCGCCTAGCTCTAAAACCTAGCTCTAAACCCAAACATAACCTAATCTCAATACTTAGCCCTAAACCTAACTTCAAACCCTAAACCTAACCGTCGTCTAAAAACTAGCCTCTAAACCTAACCGTAATCTAATCTCAAAACCTAGCCCTAACCCTAACCTTAACCCTAAACTTAACCGTCGCCTGATCCTAAAACATAGCTCTAAACCTAACCAT
>NW_025926971.1:0-4213 GCF_022655615.1 Tachysurus fulvidraco
GTGTCAGGATACTCAATACTAACTTGGGGTGAAGATTTTTCATAGCCTATTATGCAATAGTTTCTGCGAGTAATGGCATGTCAAAAAAATCGTCGCCCGATACTGAACTGGGGTGGTAAAAGCATTCCAGCTAAAATCTCATCAGCTCGGGAGCATGATAGATGCACCTAATTATACAAAATGCTTAGTTTGACTAATCCTCCCGTTTCACATAGTGAAAATGTAAAAAGATCACCAACGTAAATTTTTTGGTCAAAAAAATGCTCAAAATGGTAAGCCGGCGGGTCAACGTACTTTTGGGCGAAAATGGACCCCAAATCCGATTCTCACCAAATTCACTATACGTGTCAGGATACTCCGCTCTGGAGCATGATAGATGCACATTAATTATAGCAATATGTTAGTTTTAACCTCCCTTTTCACATTGTGAAAATGTAAAAAGATCAACCAATGTAAATTTTTTGGTCAAAAAAATGCTCAAAATGGTAAGCCGGCGGGTCAACGTACTTTTGGGCGAAAATGGACCCCAAATCCGATTCTCACCAAATTCACTATACGTGTCAGGATACTCCGCTGTGGAGCATGATAGATGCACCTTAATTATACCGAAATGTTTGTTTTAACCTCCCTTTTCACATTGTGAAAATTTAAAAATATCAGATAACGTACATTTTTTGGTCAAACAAATGCTCAAAATGGTAAGCCGGCGGGTCAACGTACTTTTGGGCGAAAATGGACCCCAAATCCGATTCTAACCAAATTCACTATACGTGTCAGGATACTCAATACTAACTTGGGGTGAAGATTTTTTTTAGCCTATTATGCATAGTTTCTGCGATATGGCATTTCAAAATCGTCGCCGATACTGAACTGGGGTGTGAAAAGCATTCCAGCTAAAATCTCAGCTCTGGAGCATGATAGATGCACACTAATTATACCAAAATGCTAGTTTTGACTCCCCTTTTCACATACTGAAAATGTAAAAAGATCAACCAACGTAAATTTTTTGGTCAAAAAAATGCTCAAAATGGTAACCCGGCGGGTCAACGTACTTTTGGGCGAAAATGGACCCCAAATCCGATTCTAACCAAATTCACTATACGTGTCAGGATACTCAATACTAACTTGGGGTGAAGATTTTTTTTAGCCTATTATGCATAGTTTCTGCGATATGGCATTTCAAAATCGTCGCCGATACTGAACTGGGGTGTGAAAAGCATTCCAGCTAAAATCTCAGCTCTGGAGCATGATAGATGCACACTAATTATACCAAAATGCTAGTTTTGACCCCCCCTTTTCACATACTGAAAATGTAAAAAGATCAACCAACGTAAATTTTTTTGGTCAAAAAAATGCTCAAAATGGTAAGCCGGCGGGTCAACGTACTTTTGGGCGAAAATGGACCCCAAATCCGATTCTCACCAAATTCACTATACGTGTCAGGATACTCCGCTCTGGAGCATGATAGATGCACATTAATTATACCGAAATGTTAGTTTTAACCTCCCTTTTCACATTGTGAAAATGTAAAAAGATCAACCAATGTAAATTTTTTGGTCAAAAAAATGCTCAAAATGGTAAGCCGGCGGGTCAACGTACTTTTGGGCGAAAATGGACCCCAAATCCGATTCTCACCAAATTCACTATACGTGTCAGGATACTCCGCTCTGGAGCATGATAGATGCACATTAATTATACCGAAATGTTAGTTTTAACCTGCCTTTTCACATTGTGAAATTTAAAAATATCAGAGAACGTACATTTTTTGGTCAAAAAAATGCTCAAAATGGTAACCCGGCGGGTCAACGTACTTTTGGGCGAAAATGGACCCCAAATCTGATTCTAACCAAATTCACTATACGTGTCAGGATACTCAATACTAACTTGGGGTGAAGATTTTTTTTAGCCTATTATGCATAGTTTCTGCGATATGGCATTTCAAAATCGTCGCCGATACTTAACTGGGGTGTGAAAAGCATTCCAGCTAAAATCTCAGCTCTGGAGCATGATAGATGCACACTAATTATACCAAAATGCTAGTTTTGACCCCCCTTTTCACATACTGAAAATGTAAAAAGATCAACCAACGTAAATTTTTTGGTCAAAAAAATGCTCAAAATGGTAAGCCGGCGGGTCAACGTACTTTTGGGCGAAAATGGACCCCAAATCCGATTCTCACCAAATTCACTATACGTGTCAGGATACTCCGCTGTGGAGCATGATAGATGCACCTTAATTATACCGAAATGTTACTTTTAACCTCCCTTTTCACATTGTGAAAATTTAAAAATATCAGAGAACGTACATTTTTTGGTCAAAAAAATGCTCAAAATGGTAAGCCGGCGGGTCAACGTGCTTTTGGGCGAAAATGGACCCCAAATCCGATTCTAACCAAATTCACTATACGTGTCAGGATACTCAATGCTAACTTGGGGTGAAGATTTTTCATAGCCTATTATGCATAGTTTCTGCGATATGGCATTTCAAAATCGTCGCCGATACTGAACTGGGGTGTGAAAAGCATTCCAGCTAAAATCTCAGCTCTGGAGCATGATAGATGCACACTAATTATACCAAAATGCTAGTTTTGACCCCCCCTTTTCACATACTGAAAATGTAAAAAGATCAACCAACGTAAATTTTTTGGTCAAAAAAATGCTCAAAATGGTAAGCCGGCGGGTCAACGTACTTTTGGGCGAAAATGGACCCCAAATCCGATTCTCACCAAATTCACTATACGTGTCAGGATACTCCGCTCTGGAGCATGATAGATGCACATTAATTATACCGAAATGTTAGTTTTAACCTCCCTTTTCACATTGTGAAAATGTAAAAAGATCAACCAATGTAAATTTTTTGGTCAAAAAAATGCTCAAAATGGTAAGCCGGCGGGTCAACGTACTTTTGGGCGAAAATGGACCCCAAATCCGATTCTCACCAAATTCACTATACGTGTCAGGATACTCCGCTCTGGAGCATGATAGATGCACATTAATTATACCGAAATGTTAGTTTTAAACTCCCTTTTCACATTGTGAAATTTAAAAATATCAGAGAACGTACATTTTTTTGGTCAAAAAAATGCTCAAAATGGTAACCCGGCGGGTCAACGTGCTTTTGGGCGAAAATGGACCCCAAATCCGATTCTAACCAAATTCACTATACGTGTCAGGATACTCAATGCTAACTTGGGGTGAAGATTTTTCATAGCCTATTATGCATAGTTTCTGCGATATAGCATTTCAAAATCGTCGCCGATACTAAACTGAGGTGTGAAAAGCATTCCAGCTAAAATCTCAGCTCTGGAGCATGATAGATGCACACTAATTATACCAAAATGCTAGTTTTGACCCTCCTTTTCACATACTGAAAATGTAAAAAGATCAACCAACGTAAATTTTTTGGTCAAAAAAATGCTCAAAATGGTAAGCCGGCGGGTCAACGTACTTTTGGGCGAAAATGGACCCCAAATCCGATTCTAACCAAATTCACTATACGTGTCAGGATACTCAATACTAACTTGGGGTGAAGATTTTTTTTAGCCTATTATGCATAGTTTCTGCGATATGGCATTTCAAAATCGTCGCCGATACTGAACTGGGGTGTGAAAAGCATTCCAGCTAAAATCTCAGCTCTGGAGCATGATAGATGCACACTAATTATACCAAAATGCTAGTTTTGACCCCCCTTTTCACATACTGAAAATGTAAAAAGATCAACCAACGTAAATTTTTTGGTCAAAAAAATGCTCAAAATGGTAAGCCGGCGGGTCAACGTACTTTTGGGCGAAAATGGACCCCAAATCCGATTCTCACCAAATTCACTATACGTGTCAGGATACTCCGCTGTGGAGCATGATAGATGCACCTTAATTATACCGAAATGTTTGTTTTAACCTCACTTTCGACATTGTGAAAATTTAAAAATATCAGAGAACGTACATTTTTTGGTCAAAAAAATGCTCAAAATGGTAAGCCGGCGGGTCAACGTGCTTTTGGGCGAAAATGGACCCCAAATCCGATTCTAACCAAATTCACTATACGTGTCAGGATACTCAATGCTAACTTGGGGTGAAGATTTTTCATAGCCTATTATGCATAGTTTCTTGCGATATGGCATTTCAAAATCGTCGCCGATACTGAACTGGGGTGTGAAAAGCATTCCAGCTAAAATCTCAGCTCTGGAGCATGATAGATGCACACTAATTATACCA
>NW_025926972.1:0-25003 GCF_022655615.1 Tachysurus fulvidraco
GAAAAAAATTACGGAAATTTACGTGTATCCTGCCAAGATCAGCCACTGTTTACGTGGAGGTTATGTTTTTACCGAATTAAAATAGAGGTGCGCAGTAGTGCGTTGTGTTTGCCAACCGCTCACTACATTGCAAAACCTTATTAGCTGCTTACATCTTCTACTTTCACTCACAGTCAATATGATATAACGCCATCTAGTGGCGGAGTTTTTAAATGGTTTTCTGCTTGTTCAAGACATGGTTATTTTAATCACAGTTTGTCAGTTGCGGTTGACTGCTGCGATGAGAATTTTTCGAATATTCTGAAGAGGAAACATTAAAAGCAACAATCTCTCTACCATAAGTGGATATATTTGCACACTATATTCAGGTCAGTTTAACTTAACTTAGAAATCATGAGAAGTTTTAAAAATGTTTCGGGTCATTTGCAGCTATAATTGCGACGACATTAGTTCGCATACAGTAATCAGGTTTTTTGAGTGATATTGTGTGCAAGATACTTTTAGTTTCACTATTTATTCATGTTGAATTCCCTTTATTTTACTGCCCAGCGATGGCTGAGAAGAGGAAAAGATTCAAAGAAGTCTGAAATACTTCATCAAATCCGGTGAGATAGCATTGTGTTTGATTTGCAACGAAACCGTGGCTGTGATTAAAGAAAACAACCTGTGCAGTCATCAACAAAGCAAACATCAGGAGATATATGCACAGTTGGAGGGTAAAGTCCGTGCCAAAAATTTTTCTAAATTACAAAATCAACTCACATATCAGAGGAAATTGTTCAGTAAATCCTCAAATGAAAATGAATCCTTAACTAAGGCCAGTTATAAAGTTGCCTATGTCCTGGCTAATAGTGGCAAACCGTTTACAGATGGTGAAGTAGTGAAGGAATGTTTGTTGGAGGTGGCTGAGGAACTTTGCCCAGAAAAGTCAAAACAATTTGAAAATAATATATTCAATGAGTAGAAAAAAAACATTTGTTGATTATAACTTGGACTGGACTAACCTCAGTTGCCTGACTGTTGATTGAGGAAAGAACATGAGTGACATACAGAAAGGCTTGGTTGGACAAGATGTACATCATACATTGTCTTCAAGCTCAAAAAATGCAACCCTCCTCCATTAAAAGCCAAGTCGCAGGCATCCAATGCCACCTAAGATGCTTGGACCCGTCTACCAATGCCACCTAAGATGCTTGGAGCCATCTATCTGCAGTCTGCTGTGGCATCCATCTATCCGCCTCCTCTTTGGCGGTATCAGGAAAGGGAAACCAAAATGAGCAGACAAACAAATTCCTCTCACCCTCCCTCTCGTCAAAAGACTGGTTGCTAAACTGAGAGAGGGGTCAGTTCTTATTAGGATCTTCTCCTGGAAGTGGTGTTTCTGTCTGCTTTCTATGGTTTCCCCAGGGTGGGTGAATTCACGACACGCAACAATAAATTCAATGCCTCCTATGACCTCACGGTGTCTGATATTACTCTTGATGAACATTATTTTTACATTTTTTTAAAGCACTCAAAATCCGACAAAGATCTTAAAGGTATTCCCGTCACAATCGCTCGCACTAATACAGATTTATGCCCCTTTTTTCCATGTCCCGGTATCTGGGTGTTCGCCCCGATGAACCGCTGTTTATAACCGAGGAGAGCAAAGCCATGTCGAGATCCTGGTCGTCCAGGCCGTCTACGCATGGCCTGCCAATCCTGTGGCCTCTCACTGGAGCTCTACACGCCCCACTCCTTCCGCATTGGAGCCACGACAACTGCAGCCTCGGTCACCACGATTCCCACCTTAAAAAGTCTGGGATGATGGTCCTCTGCGGCATACGAACATTACGTCCGTCCAGGAACTAAGGACATGTTAAATGCTCAAAAAGCAATGGACCTACTCTGATCACGTCTGTCATCTTAATGTGTCTCCCGTCCCTCTCCTGCTATTGCCCTTGCTCTCGTTTCACGCCTCCGCTATGCTATCAGCTCTCAGCTCCAAAGTTCTCTATAGGGCATGCTGCCCCTGCTGTCCCCACTATAGCGGCGGTTATACACATGTCGTCATCCCCGCTGCGCAGGGATGCGTCATCCCTCTCACGATCCACCTTGGCAAACGCTCTCCACAACATGCTCGCCGCCGCACACCGCGCTTGCCCTGGGTGATGCTTCCCCTGCAATCTCCACTATGGCTTAGTGGATATACAACATGCGTTCTCATATTGTGCGGCAGGGGCCTACATTTTTTAGCAACAAGCTTGTTGTGATTACGCTGCAAAGCCAGCCCAGGGCGATGCATCCTCCACATCTCCACTAGCTAGTGGACATCAACTCCTGTTGTCTATCGTGCAGCAGGGGCACCTAGTTCTCCCTCTTCCCACGACCCATGCCTAGCTCTGACTTAGCACGCACTCGCATACCGCCTTGATCGGCCGGAGACGCACCCGGTCGCGTTTTGCGGTCCTACGCCGCCACAAATCAGTTATACTGGAGGGTCCCTCTGGCATATGGTCTGTTTTGGGGGTCTATTCATTCCCCAACATTACCTCCCCGCCCCATCCATGCATGTGCACGGACAGGCGTATGGGAAAATTTCTCCCAGAACAGAACCATCATGCCAACACTAACGGTATGCTTACAATAAACCTTCATTGACAAAGTGGTCCTGACTGAACTAGTCATTTAAATTTTCTGAACCTTAAAACTACAAAGAGAGGAAAATCTAGTTTCTGATCTATACACCCACCTAAAGGCCTTCAGATACAAACTTGTCTTGTTTTTGGAACAAGTACAGGCCAACTACTTGACACACTTTCAGCAGTGCAAGGTCTTCATGGCTGAAGCAACAGCTGAGTTACCAACGTCATTTGCATGCGAGATCATCAAAGACCTCCAGCTGCAGTTTCAGCAGTGGTTTTCTGACTTGGATTCAAAGGCAGAAGAAGTGAGACTGTTTCAAAACCCATTTGAAGCAGATGTGGCCAGTTTCCCAGATGAACTGCAGCTGGATGTCATTGAGTTGCAAGCAAATGACTTCCTTAGGAACAAAGAAGGACTGGTGGGTTTTTACCAATTTTTGCCCAAGGAAGACTTTCCTAATGTCACAACTTTTGCATCAAGGTACCTTTCAATCTTTGGAACAACATAACTGTGTGAACAAACATTTTCAAGAATGAAATACATGAAGAACAATTTGAGAACAAACTTGTCCGATGATAATCTCAGGTCACTGCTAATGTTAGGGACATCAAATCTAAAGCCAGAAATGTCTGCTATTCTGGCACCCAGGAAACAAATTCACCATTCCCACTAATACAGGTGTTCATGTGTAGTGTATCAATGTGTTATTAAATAATAACTGAATAAAATAATATTAAATAAATAGTTAAAAACAACATCCATGTGTTGATTATTTTTTATTTGGACCTCAAGTGTGTAGTCAGGCCCCGAACTGCTGTTTGATAGTTAAAGCGGACCTCGAGCTGAAAAGTTTGGAGACCCCTGATCTAGAGGAATCCATGTTTCACATGAAAAATGACAGTTTCTGAAAAAAAAAAACAATGTTTTTCTGGATGTTACAGTTGATCGACAGTGATGGACTAAACAGAATTCCAGCATAACAATATGCAAATGAATATGTAAAATGTTCCCCTTACAGCTACATATAGAGAAATATCAGCCACGGTCACTGTGGGCTCTGGAGAGTTTAGCACTGCTTTTAGTTATACGATTTCTATTTTCCATTTCTATTTCTATTCCGCTTCACCATCTCCAGAGACAACAGTAAGATGCAGGTGTATCTGCAGATGAACAGCATGAGGACAGAAGACACTGCAGTTTATTACTGCGCCCGACACACACAGTGATACTTCCCCTTAGACATCAGTACAAAAACACAGACTTACTATAGACACATGACAAAGCCACAGTGTCTAGACATTTATACTGATGTAATATTTATTTCATTCCCTGAATATATCTAATTACATACATTTTACAATATGACAAACTGACTACAAACTGTTGTGAAGGCAATCAATTATCATTATTTCCTGTCAGTGTCACCCAAATGAGGATGAGGTTTCCTTCTAAACCTGGTTCCTCTCAAGGTTTCTTCCTCGTATCATCTCAAAGAGTTTTTCTTTGCAACGTCACCTCAGACTTGCTCATTAGTGATAAATGTAATAGATAAAGGATTAATTCTAAACTTTAATATTTTTATTCTGTTTCGGTACTTTTGTAAAGCTGTATTGAGACAATGTTTTTTGTTAAATGTGCTAAACAAATACACTGAATTGAATTAAATTCACAGATTGAGAACTGTGGAAGTAAATGTTAACAAAGCTGGAAAAAAATCTCAGTGTCATAATCATTGAGACTAATATTGATTTCCCAATAAACTGATTAGTTAAACCAAATGATTTACTATGTTACTGCTGATACTGTATCTGAGTGTTTTCTCTCTTTTAAACCTTGCTGATAAAAAAAATGTACATTTTCATTGTTGGTCCATGTGAAAGTTTTTTTTTTTACTGACACACAGAACATTATAATCTTCTGTATTTGCACCTGTAGGGGGCAGCAGCTGCTTGTTTTTGAGAAGGATTCATGATACTATGAAATCTAACAACTGAAGTGTGTTTATGCAAATTCATCCTTTTATAAAAAAAAACAGCCTCTTGTTCACCAAACGTTTGTGTCTGAATCAAAGAGCATGATGATGGGGCTGAGGGTCACTCAGTACTACATCTTTGTTATAATGCTAACCAAAGGTACCTGAGACTTCTGTACTGTTTATTTCTTCCCTCAGAATATCTTGACTGTGTTGATGATGATCTTTGTTATGTTTTATCTGCTAGGTGTCAGCAGTGATGAGATCAGACTGGACCAGTCTCCTGCTGTGGTAAAGAGACCTGGAGAAACTGTGAAGATCTCCTGTAAGATACATGGATATTCAATGACGAGCTACAGCATACACTGGATCAGACAGAAACCAGGGAAAGCTCTGGAATGGCTTGGCTGGATGGATACAGGCAATAATGATGCAACATATGCAGAGTCTGTGAAGAACCAGCTCACCTTTACAGAAGACGTCTCAGCAAGCACACAGTACTTAGAGGCCAAGAGTCTGAGGACAGAGGACACTGCGGTTTATTACTGCGCCCGAGAAGCCACAGTGACTGGAGCTGAGGAAGCAACTGTACAAAAACCAGACACACATTGTAACACAGAGTTTATTTTGAACAAGTCACATGTCCTGTTATCATTTATCTGTTATATCCTATGTTTATTAAAGAGCTCATTAACATTTTGTCTTAAACACTGTAATGTTTTACTGAATTGTTAAAAATGTTTCTGCAGCATTCAGACTCTCTAAAGACAAAGTGACACCATTTCGGTTCCCCATAATAACTGTACCTCTGTACTGTAAGTTTGGCTTTAACAGCTTCAGCCATGTTCATATTCACCTTCTCATAACAGAAACCAGGAAATTTGTAGACATTAAATTAAAATGAATAATTTTAATTTAATTGTATTTAGACATGCCTTTTTAACTCTCGTCTATGGAAAGTCGCACAAACCCGAGAGAAATACAAAACAGTAAATAAAATGGAAATAATTTAAAGTTCCTTGGGCGGCCCGGTACCATTTTGTCCACGGACCGGGGGTTGTTGACCACTGCCTTAAAACACCCACAGATCCTCCATCAGATGAATCTCCTCCTCGTGAGATAAATACGTTTCAGATACATTCTCCTCCCATCATCAGCAGATAAACAAATCCAAGTGTCAGAGCTGGATCTCACTCTATTTATATGATGTGATGGTGTCTGTTAAACTTTGGAGAACAGAGAAGACTCCAGTCCAAACAACACACACCATGTTCTCTACATCTCTACTGCTCCTGCTGGCAGCTGCTTCTTGTGAGTGCTTTATCAAATTCATTCATTTACTAGATGAAGAATAAAGGTGCAGCATATATTGTGTGAGATATCACCATGTGTTTTCCTCCACAGATGTGCATGGTGAGGAACTGACTCAGCCTGCTTCCATGACAGTCCAGCCAGGCCAGAGTCTCTCCATCCAGTGCAAGGTTTCATATTCAGTTACGAGCTATGGTACAGCTTGGATTCGACAACCTGCAGGAAAAGCTCTGGAGTGGATTGGACGCATCAGCAGTGGTGGGGATACAGCTTACAGTGAGAAACTGAAAAATAAGTTCAGCATCTCCAGAGACACTTCTACTAACACAATAACAATTGGAGGACAGAACATGCAGACTGAAGACACAGCTGTGTATTACTGCGCTCGAAGACCACAGTGTGAGGAATAAACAACATCCCTGTACAAAAACTCCTTATTCAGTGTTCACAATAACAGGACACAAGAGACAACACTGATGTATACAAATCTCATAAAATGTAAAATAAATAAATAAATAAATAATCCATAAATGAGAACAAAGAGATTAAAGTTAGTTAAAGTTATTTTTTAAATAATTCAAATTTTTTAAATTATTTTTATTTTTAACGTTACTGCACATGATAAACACTGTAATAATCATAATAATCATATCACTCACAAGAACTTATGTTAATGTAGGTTGAAGGATTAGTCGCTATTCCTCTCTGTTACATCATCATGACTCCCATGTTTTTTATCATGACATCATGATGCAAATCCAGACTGCTGTGTGTCCATGCAGTATTTATGTGCAGCTGAGCTGAGTGGAGAGATCGAGTCTCATCAACACTCACCATGAAGATCCCACTCTCCTTATTCCTGCTACTAATCAGCCTCATAGGTGAGTTCTCATGCTGAATCCCAAATATATTAGACATTAGTTTTCTTTTTAGTTACATAAATGTTTTTTTTTTCTGCATCACGTATTCGGTGTCAGAGTCTTGAGTCTATTCCAACTGGTTCAGTGGTGAAAAATCCGGGAGAAACTCTGAGTCTTTCCTGTAAAGGATCTGGGTTTAACTTTGGTGGCTATGGCATGCACTGGATCAGACAACAAAAAAAGCAGGAAATTTCCAGACATGAGAATAATTTCTGTGTTAATGTAATTCTCTAGAGTGCAGCCTACACATGACTGATAATGACAAAGGATCGTTTATCTAATTATCATTTTCACTCATTGACACTCAACACAGCCTCTCTGTAATGTTTATGCAAATCTGCATCTCCTCTTGTAATATTAGCAGCGTTCTGATCTAGAGAGGAAACACTTCTCATTAGTCTTCCTTCAACACAAATATGTTTGCTTCAGCTCCACTGCTGCTGCTGGCTCTTGCCCCCTGTAAGTGTTTGGATTGAAGCTTTATTATTTCATCTGATCCTTTCAGTTCGACATGTCCACCTTTTCTTTTTCTCTTTTTACAGATGTGTTCTGTGCTACTGAGCTCATCCAGCCAGACTCACTGCTTATAAAGCCAGGAGAGACTTTAACCATCACCTGTAAAGTGTCTGGAGCTTCTATCACTGATAGCAGCAGCCACTTTGGAACAGCTTGGATTCGACAACCTGCAGGAAAAGCTTTAGAATGGATCAATTTAATTGACTACGATGGAGATATTGCTAAGAAAGATTCACTTAAAGACAAGTTTGTGGTCTCTCGAGACACTTCCAGTAACTCCGTGACCTTACGGGGACAGAACATGCAGACTGAAGACACAGCTGTGTATTACTGCGCTCGTGTAACACACAGTGACACAACAAGCTGCAGTGCTGCACAAAAACCTCATCACAATTCACTTCTTTAATTAAATAACAACTACATTTTACTGAGTAATTAATCCCCATACAGTATTACAAATATTTCAGCATAGACACCAACACTGGTATTAATAAGATAAATAAATAAAAGTTTGTTACGTTAACTTTACAATCTATACGAAAAATTAATACAAATCCCATGAAATTAAATGTGAAATGTGAACATTGTATAATTTGATCATTGATTTCTGGTAATGTACAAATTAAAAGGAAAAAAACAAACACAAAGTTTTTTGATTATCTCACCAAATTATTTTTATTAATTGATCATTGGAAAACCAGAATTAGCTAAAACATATAAACTTTAAAATTTATATTTTTATTTATTTATTTTATATCATTGAAACGAATATTGATTTCCCAATTAACTAATTAATTAAAACAAATTATTTACTATGTTACTGCTGATACTGTATCTGAGTGTTTTCTCTCTTTTAAACCTTTCTGATAAAAATGTTCAGTTTAGGAATTCCTTTTTTTTTTTTTTTTTTTTGCAGCAGGAACATTACAATATTTTGTATTTGCACCTGTAGGGGGCAGCAGCTGCTTGTTGTTGAGAAGGATTCATGAAACGATGAAATCTAACAGCTGAAGTGTGTTTATGCAAATTCACCCTGTTATAAAAAAACAGCCTCTTGCAGTTTGAAGTTTGTGTCACAAAACTGAATCAAAGAGCATGATGATGGGGCTGAGGGTCACTCAGTACTACATCTTTGTTATAATGTTAACCAAAGGTACCTGAGACTTCTGTACTGTATATTTATTCCCTCAGAATATCTTGACTGTGTTGATGATGATCTTTGTTATGTTTTATCTGCTAGGTGTCAGCAGTGATGAGATCAGACTGGACCAGTCTCCTGCTGTGGTAAAGAGACCTGGAGAAACTTTGAAGATCTCCTGTAAGATACACGGCTTTGATATGACTGAGTACTACATGCACTGGATCAGACAGAAACCAGGGAAAGCTCTGGAATGGATTGGCAGGATAGATACAGGCAGTAATGCAGCAATATACTATATGCAGAGTCTGTGAAGAACCAGCTCACTTTAACAGAAGATGTCTCAGCAAGCACACAGTACTTAGAGGCCAAGAGTCTGAGGACAGAGGACACTGCGGTTTATTACTGCGCCTGAAGTTCTACAGTGACTGAAGCTGAGGAAGCAGCTGTACAAAAACCAGACACACATTGTAACTGAACTAACTGAAGTTGCTTAACTTATAATTGTAACACAGATGAACACGGTTTGATTCTATTTACTGCTCCAATTATCTATAAATATACCTGGATATAACCCTAAAATGGGCGTGGCCTAAACTAATTATCAGGAATGAAAATCTAGATAAACCCTGTTTCTATGCTCCTGGAAACATTTGAAAAAGCCACAGGTAGAAATGGCAGCTCTGTCAGCATGCTGTGTGACATCCCATTCCCAATACACACTGTAATACACACATCCCATTCCCAATACACACTGTAATACACACATCACAGTCACAATACACACTGTAATACACACATCACAGTCACAATACACACTGTAATACACACATCACAGTCACAATACACACTGTATTACACACATCCCAGTCCCAATACACACTGTAATACACACATCACAGTCACAATACACACTGTAATACACTCATCACAGTCACAATACACACTGTAATAGACACATCCCAGTCCCAATATACACTGTATTACACAGATCACAGTCACAATACAGACTGCAACACACAACCCAGTCTCCAATCCCAGTCATCCCATTCTCAATTTAACTCATTGGACAGATGATTGATTTTTTGGATTCTGCAAAAGTGATTCATATTTAACAACAATATTCTGTGTATTTTAGGAATTCTACAGTTTGACCCACTTACTTTTATGCATTTATGTGTATCACAGTGCAAATAAAATTCAAACCCAAGCAGCAGGAGTGTTAGGGAGCGTTAACTAATACTACAAACAGAATGGTTAGTGACCTGACAATGCGAAACTTACAGAAATAGTTTATTCCTCTCGTCTGTTCCTCTGTGGATGTTTTTATATCTCTAGTGGGTGTGTCATGCAAACCAAATCCTGTGTTTGAACCATTTATGCTGAAACATTCAGCCCAACAACATAGCAGCAGTTTGTGTTCATTTACAGCAGCAGGAATCATTTTAATTCTTTGAGATGGGACTAGGCAGAGTTTTGTGTTACTTTACTCTAGCAATCTTCATTCAATGTTAGTATTATTTATTACATCATATATATATATATATATATATATATATATATATATATATATATATATATATATATATATATATATATATATATGTTCTTTAACATTAACTTCTACCTTTGAATATTTTTCTATTTCAGATTCCTGCAGTCAGACACTGATCGAGTCTGATCCAGTGATCATCAAACCTGATCAGTCTCATAAACTGACCTGCACAGCCTCTGGATTTACCTTTAGTAGCTATTACATGGCTTGGATCAGACAGGTGCCTGGAAAAGGGCTGGAATTTCTTGCAATTATCCACGGCAGTACCATATATTACTCTAATGCTGTTAAGGGCCGCTTCACCATCTCCAGAGATGACAGTAAGATGCAGGTGTATCTGCAGATGAACAACTTGAGGACAGAAGACACTGCAGTTTATTACTGCGCCCGTGACACACAGTGATACTTCCCCTTAGACATCAGTACAAAAACACAGACTTATAGTCTGAGCTTCAATAACTGAAACAACTGAAGGAGGCAGCAGAGCTCAACAAATAAAGTGAAAAAAAGTGAATCCACAAACTGCATTCTGTATGAGACTCATTCAGTATCAGTCATTATCAGACAAATATCTACATTTTCTCTTCTTTTTCACTCTT
Source organism: Tachysurus fulvidraco (assembly GCF_022655615.1). Lineage (NCBI taxonomy): Eukaryota > Metazoa > Chordata > Actinopteri > Siluriformes > Bagridae > Tachysurus > Tachysurus fulvidraco. The sequence continues at coordinate 10,637 of NW_025926972.1, forward strand.
TCCATAATGTGTGATTAGTTATTTGGGTTGTTAAACACAGGTTGGACAAATAAAAACACTATAATTTATGTAACTACATCCTCCTGTGGTTGTGAGGTTTCTCAGTAACATGACAAGATGTATTTTATAATGCTGTTATAATGTAAGGTTCTAAATTAAACAGAATTATAAATCAATAGAAATAAAGGGCCCTTTCCAAAATGAATAAAAATTTCTGTAACCTGAAAACACCTGATAGTGTATAACAGGGGTCGGCAACCTTAAACACTCAAAGAGCCATTTGGACCCGTTTCCCACAGAAAAAAAACACAGGGAGCCACAAAACCCTTTTGACATCTAAAATGAAGAGAACACTGCATGTATCATTTTTTACCTTAATGGAAAGTATAGAAAAAACTGTAGTGTGTTGCATTTATTAAATCAATGAACTGCTACCGAGTAAACAAAATTTTATTTCTGCAAGCAAACAAACATGGATTGAAACAGATTTGGAACAGATTGAACTAACCTTAACAAAAATGACGCTGGGTTGAAGGTAACTTTCAATGTCTAATTGAGTCCTCTTCATATTCATGACATCAAAATTTTACTTGCCAGCTGCAGCAAACCAAAAATGCGTCTGCTTCTGTGTGTCGGATTTACAGTGCTGTAGCAAGTCGGCAGTTATGACGCATATTTTGAGTGACAAACAAATTAAACACTGTTTATTTTAATGTTACAAGAGCATCATAATCTTAGAATTTAGAATGACTTTTTTAAAAAAACTAACTAAAATAAAATAAATTTAAATTAAATGTTTATTTTCCAAATCTACAGGGAGCCGCAGCAGAGGGATGAAAGAGCCACTTGTGGCTCCAGAGCCCTGGGTTGCTTACCCCTTGTGTATAAATCTACTCAATAACACCTGCCTTAAGCTTCTTATTGGTTCAAATATAAACTCAAGCTGCAGTGATAGATATCTCTAAAAAAATACAGACATGTTTAAAAGATGAGAAGGTTTTCTCATATAAGAATCCATCCCATTTTGACCCTAAGATAAGGAGTGTCTCTATGCAAATGTCCTTCTCTGTTATATATTTAAGCAACAAAGACCAAGAGCTTTTACTTCTTCTGCTCCAACATACACCATGATCTCTACATCCCTACTGCTGCTGCTGCTGGCAGCCGTACACTGTAAGTGTTTTTACATTTGACATGTAATACAGTTTTGGTTCCTTAAAGCTTTATACTTTTACATCATTAAAATAACTTTTCTTTAACAGGTGTTCACAGTGTTGAGCTGATCCAGACCGGATCCACAGTATTAACTCCTGGTCAGTCACTGACTCTGACCTGTAAAGTGTCTGGATATTCATTAACTGATGGCAGCTACTGTACAGACTGGATACGACAACCTGCAGGAAAAACTCTGGAATGGATCGGAACCATATGTTCTGGTGGGGGCACTGCCTACAGTGAGAAACTGAAAAGCAGGTTTCAGATTTCCAGAGACACGTCCAGCAGCACAGTGACATTAACAGGACAGAACATGCAGACTGAAGACACAGCTGTGTATTACTGCGCTCGTGAACCACAGTGAGAGGAATAAACAACATCCCTGTACAAAAACTCCTCATTCAGTGTTCACAATAACAGGACACAAGACACAGCACTGATCTGTCCAAATCTCAGAAAGTGTTTGTTAAATAAATAAATAAATAAATAAATAAATAAATAAATAAATAATCCACAAATGAGAACAAAGAGATTATAGTTAGTTCATTTTTTAAATAATTGTAATATAGATTTTAAACCACAATACAGCATTTTTTAATGTTACTGCACATGATAAAAACTGTAATAATCATATCACTAACAAGACCTTATGATAATGTAGGTTGAAGGATTCCTCTCTGTTACATCATCATGACTCCCACATGTTTTCTGTCATGACGTCATGATGCAAATCCAGACTGCTGTGTGTCCATGCAGTATTTATGTGCAGCTGAGCTGAGTGGAGAGATCGAGTCTCATCAACACTCACCATGAAGATCCCACTCTCCTTATTCCTGCTACTAATCAGCCTCATAAGTGAGTTCTCATGCTGAATCCCCAATATATTTTATTATTTATTTTAAAATACACTAAAGTTGTTCTTTTTTTTTTTGTTCTAATAGTCTAAAATCTCAGATGTGGTCAAAGAGAAAAGCGTATTCAATGTCGAGTCCCTTTTCACAAGATCTGCAGGTGGCGCTACAGCTTAACAAATATACTGTAACATTGTCGGTTTCTTTTGAGTACAACATATTCTCATATCCTCAGTCAGATCTAGATACTTCACAATTTATACAATTTTTTGTGACACAGTGAAAACTGAGACTGTCTCTTATAGTCATATTCTTACAGAGGAACCAAAAGGGAAATAAATAACATTTACAGAAAAATGTCTGACTTTAGTGATTATTGATACATACATTTCACAAAAGTTACATGACATTAACTGTAACATTAAACGTAAATAGAGTTCACCATATTCTTCTTTAATAAATAAATTTACATTTACATTTACATTTACAGCATTTGGCAGACGCCCTTATCCAGAGCGACGTACATAAGTGCTTAAATCTCTAACACTGAATACATTAATGCTGGTTCACTAGGTTACATACTTAAGATACCATGAGTTTAAAACATTTGTTCAAAGTTAGAATGAAAAAGTGTCAAAGGTTTTTTTTTTTTTTTTTTTTTTTTTTTTTTAAATGCAAAAGATAAGGAAAGAAGTGCAAGTTGAAGTGCTTCCTGAATAAGTAGGTCTTCAACCGCTGCTTGAAAATAGCCAGTGACTCGGCTGTCCGGACCTCTATGGGAAGTTCATTCCACCACCTTGGTGCCAGTACAGAGAAGAGTCTTGTAGTATACTTGCCTCTTACCCTGAGAGATGGTGGAACCAGTCGAGCAGTGCTGGTAGATCGGAGGTTACGGGGTGCAGTGCGAGGAATGATGAAGGCTTTGAGGTAAGAGGGGGCTGGTCCATTTTTGGCTTTGTAGGCCAGCATCAGTGTTTTGAACCGGATGCGTGCAGCTACCGGAAGCCAGTGGAGGGATCGCAGTAGCGGGGTGGTATGCGAGAACTTTGGCAGGTTGAAAACAAGCCGGGCAGCTGCATTTTGGATCATTTGCAGAGGACGGATTGCGTTCATAGGTAGACCTGCCAGCAGTGCATTGCAGTAATCCAGTCTAGAAATGACAAGAGACTGAACAAGTACCTGGGCAGTCTGTGTGGACAAAAATGGCCGAATCCTTCTAATGTTGTAGAGAAGAAACCGACATGAGCGAGTCACATTTGCAACATGAGAGGAAAAGGACAGTTGATTGTCCATGGTTACCCCAAGGTTGCGAGCTGTGGCTGAAGGGGAGATCAGATCGTTGTGCAAGGATATAGCAAGATCATGACCTGGGGATGAATCACCTGGGATGAACAGCAGTTCAGTTTTGCTAGGATTGAGCTTTAACTGATGAGCAGTCATCCATGATGAAATTTCTGCCAGACATGCTGAGATCCGGTCAGAAGCTGTGGCATCTGAGGGTGGGAAAGAGAAGATAAGTTGTGTATCATCAGCATAGCAGTGGTAAGAGAACCCATGTGATGAAATAACTTCACCAAGAGAGTGAGTATACAAGGAGAAAAGAAGAGGACCAAGTACTGAGCCCTGTGGGACGCCAGTGGAGAGTCTGCGTGGAGCAGATGTCACTCCCCTCCATGTTACTTGATATGAGCGTCCTTCCAGGTAGGAGGCAAACCATTCCCAAGCTGATCCGCAAATCCCAAGACTCTTGAGGGAGGATAAGAGAGTCTTGTGGTTGACCGTATCAAACGCTGCTGAAAGGTCAAGGAGGATAAGGACGGATGATAGTTTGGCTGATCTAGCAGTATGTAGCTTCTCAGAGACATCCAAAAGGGCTGTCTCTGTAGAGTGAGCTGCTTTAAAGCCAGACTGTTTGGGATCTTGGAGGTTGTTCTGTGAGAGATAGACAGACAGTTGATTATAGACAATGCGTTCAAGAATTTTTGAAAGAAATGAGAGAAGTGATACCGGTCTGTAGTTACTGATGTCTGATGGATCCAGAGCAGGTTTCTTTAGGATGGGAATAACCCTTGCTCTCTTGAAAGTAGTTGGCACCTGACCAGATGCTATGGATCTATTGACGATAGTGGAAATGAAGGGCAAGAGGTCTTGTGAGATGGTCTGGAGCATAGTGGTAGGGAGTGGATCCAATGGGCAGGTGGTAGGATTGCAGGACTGGATGAGTTGTAAAATCTCTTCTGCTGCCACAGTTGAAAAATGTGACAACGAAGGTGTAGGGGAATCCATACTCTGAGATGTAAGTGCAGTCGGGGCTGAAGTGAAGGTCCGACAGATTTCCTCAATCTTCTCCTGGTAGAAAGAAGCAAAGTCTTCTGCAGTCAGGGAGGATGAAGAAGGTGGATCCGGGGGGTTGAGCAGAGAAGAGATGATGTTGTGGAATTTCCGAGGGTCATGTGAGGAAGCTTCAAGCTTTTCCTTGTAGAAGGAATAAATTGTCATGAATAAATAAATAAATAAATAATTAAATTGTAATTAATAAATAAATAAATTGTCACCGTTCACAGACTGCTGCTGTATAAGAGGAAAAGTTATCACAGTAATCAGTGCCATTGATTATTAGAAAATAATTATCTTCAGGTTTGTAGCAGTAACTTCATGAATTAAATATCTCAACTTTAACTGTGAAGACTTTTGGCCCAAGTGAAACAGTTTCAGGCAATTCTACCCAATACTAAGGAAGTGTATGTATACTTCTGACTTTGATGAAAGCAATAATATAAATACATAAAAATTCTCCCTCGCTCGATTCTGACATTTAACAAATGCAAAAAATATGTTAATATTTTTGATTTAAAACATGAAAAGTTTACTCTGATTTAATGAATGACAGTAAAAAAATAAAAGTTTGTGTTTTTTTCTGAAGTGTATGTAAATATCTGGTTTCATCTGTCGAATAAGCGGTAGAAAATGAGTGAGTGAGTGGTTTCATCTGTATCCTCGGGTTTGTAGCAGTAACTGCATGTCACAGTAGAGCCAAAGCGTGCAGAATTACACAATTTCATGGGTTTTGTTTTTACTTTACACAATAAATTATCAGCACCTGTATCAACCACCTCTACAGTTCCTGACATCACACTAGCTGATCTGAGCGTTTCAGCCTATACCAGAATGAACGTCATGTTCGGTTACACGGTTTGATTATAATGTTCAGTGTAGATCAGGAAGCGTTAATTACATCACAACACATTCATATCATTATTAATAAGAGCTTTTTGTGTAGCACACAAAAAAAAACTAATAATAATAATAATAATAATAACAAACAGCTGAATTATTTTCCACACTAAATTGATATGGAGATGAAACGGGGTGTGAGTGTGATTAACAGCTGCAGAGCTGCACTCAACACAGCAATGTTTTGTCTGAAACACATGATGTTTTTATATCTCTAGTGGGTGTGTCATGCAAACCAAATCCTGTGTTTGAACCATTTATGCTGAAACATTCAGCCCAACAACATAGCAGCAGTTTGTGTTCATTTACAGCAGCAGGAATCATTTTAATTCTTTGAGATGGGACTAGGCAGAGTTTTGTGTTACTTTACTCTAGCAATCTTCATTCAATGTTAGTATTATTTATTACATCATATATATATATATATATGTTCTTTAACATTAACGTCTACCTTTGAATATTTTTCTATTTCAGATTCCTGCAGTCAGACACTGATCGAGTCTGATCCAGTGACCATCAAACCTGATCAGTCTCATAAACTGACCTGCACAGCCTCTGGATTAGACATTAGTAGCTATTACATGGCTTGGATCAGACAGGCACCTGGAAAAGGGCTGGAATGGGTTGCAAGCATCTACAGTAGTAGCATATATTACTCTAATGCTGTAAAGGGCCGCTTCACCATCTCCAGAGACGACGGTAAGAAGCAGGTGTATCTGCAGATGAACAACATGAGGACAGAAGACACTGCAGTTTATTACTGCGCCCGTCACACACAGTGATACTTCCCCTTAGACATCAGTACAAAAACACAGACTTACTATAGACACATGAAAAGCTCACAGTCTGTAACAAAAATGTTACAAAATTTAAACTTTAATTTTAAAATTTTTATTGTATGTTTCTTTTCTTTTAGAGCTGCTTTGAGAAAATATCTATTGTTAACTGTGTTGTATAAATAAAGTGAATTAAATTAACTGATTAAGAACTATGGAAGTAGATGTTCACAAATCTAGTAAATAAAATCATATTAATTTCCCTTTTAATTGATTTGGTTAAACCAAAATGATTTACTATGTTACTGCTGATACTGTATCTGAGTGTTTACCAGGCTGATAAAAATGCTCCAATTCCGAATTCCTACTTTCTTTATTTACATTGTTGGTCCATGTGAATTATTTTTTTTTTTCCCATTGGCAGCAGAACATTATAATATTTTGCACATGCACCTGTAGGGGGCAGCAGCTGCTTGTTTTCTAGAAGGATTCATGAAAGTATGAAATCTAACAGCTGAAGTGTGTTTATGCAAATTCACCCTGTTATAAAAGAAAACAGCCTCCTGCTCACACGACTTTCGTGTCACGACTGAATCAAAGACACCTGGATATAACCCTAAAGTGGGCGTGGCCTAAACTAAATTATGAGGAATGAAAATATTAATAAACTATTTTATGCTCCTGGAAACGCTGGAAAAAGCCCCCAGGTAGACATAACAGCTCTGTCAGAATACTGTGTGAATGTGGTTCTGACTGTTCCTCAAAACCAACAAACTAGTAGACATCCCAGTCCCAATACACACTGTAATACACACATCCCAGTCCCAATACACACTGTAATACACACATCCCAGTCCCAATACACACTGTATTACACACATCCCAGTCCCAATACACACTGTAATACACACATCCCAGTCCCAATACACACTGTAATACACACATCCCAGTCCCAATACACACTGTATTACACACATCCCAGTCCCAATACACACTGTAATACACACATCCCAGTCCCAATACACACTGTAATACACACATCACAGTCCCAATACACACTGTAATACACACATCCCAGTCCCAATACACACTGTAATACACACATCCCAGTCCCAATACACACTGTAATACACACATCCCAGTCCCAATAAACACTGTATTACACACATCACAGTCCCAATACACACTGTAATACACACATCACAGTCCCAATACACACTGTAATACACAAATCCAAGTCCTAATACACACTGTAATAAACACATCCCAATACCAATACACACTGTAATACACACATCTCAGTCCCAGTACACACTTTAATACACATATCCCAGTACCAATACACACTCTGATACACACATCCCAGTCCCAATACACACTACAACACAATGAGAGTGTGTGTGCTCTGCGATGGGTTGGCACTCCGACCAGGGTGTATCCTGCCTTGATGCCCGATGACGCCTGACATAGACAAAGGCTCCTCATGACCCAAGGTAGTTCGGATAAGCGGTAGAAAATGAATGAATGAATGAATGAATGTTGCCCTGAACACAAGTGTATACAGAGTTAATCCATCATTAATATGACCCCAATCTATTCCAAAGCTTTTATGCAGATTGCTGAAGTGGATGTCGGTGTAACACAAAATTTAAGCTATTATTATAATTATAATTTTCTGTGTGTTTTTACACCTCTAGATATCAGGCTTTGTAAAGAAAATCTTCTCAGTCTATTTGAACACATTCAAAGTTTCTCTCTCTAATCATTCTCCAGCTTCATTTAACTCACTGGACAGATATGTATATAGTTGCTTTAAATAATAAATGCTGAATGAGTCGGATCAGGAAAGTTCATGTATTTATGTCAATCTCAATGGAAGAAAAATTCTAATTCAAACCCAAGCAGCAGGAGTGTTAGGGAGCGTTAACTAATACTACAAACAGAACAGTTAGTGACCTGACAATGTGAAACTTACAGAAATAGTTTTCTCCTCTCGTCTGTTCCTCTGTGGATGTTTTTATATCTCTAGTGGGTGTGTCATGCAAACCAAATCCTGTGTTTGAACCATTTATGCTGAAACATTCAGCCCAACAACATAGCAGCAGTTTGTGTTCATTTACAGCAGCAGGAATCATTTTAATTCTTTGAGATGGGACTAGGCAGAGTTTTGTGTTACTTTACTCTAACAATCTTCATTCAATGTTAGTATAATTTGTTAATTGATTAAAATACTTTTTATTTATTAACATTTTTAAAATGTTAATTTCTACCTTTGAATATTCTTCTATTTCAGATTCCTGCAGTCAGACACTGATCGAGTCTGATCCAGTGATCATCAAACCTGATCAGTCTCATAAACTGACCTGCACAGCCTCTGGATTTAACTTTGGTGGCTCTTGGATGGCTTGGATCAGACAGGCACCTGGAAAAGGGCTGGAATGGGTTGCAACTATAAGATATGACAGTGGTAGCATATATTACTCCAGCACTGTTAAGGGCCGCTTCACCATCTCCAGAGACAACAATAAGATGCAGGTGTATCTGCAGATGAACAACATGAGGACAGAAGACACTGCAGTTTATTACTGCGCCCGTGACACACAGTGATACTTCCCCTTAGACAATAGTACAAAAACACAGACTTACTATAGACACATGACAAACCCACATTTTCAGATTCATGGAGTTGAAAGAAACAAAATGTTTAGAGTGTCTCTGACTTACATGTTACCACTTGCTGACATTTACTGGACTGTTCTGAACATTGTCTGGACATTCACACTGCTGCACAAAAACCTCATCACAATTCACTTCTTTCATTAAACAATTCCTACATTTTACTGAGTAAATAATCCCTACATTCCAAACACTTCCTACATTATTTAAAAAGTTATCAAACAATTAGGAATATGTTGAATTATAAATTGTTTGTGAACATTTAATTAGAAGATAAACTATCTGCAGTGTTTGTTATGATGAAGATTTCTGTAAAGAGAATGTTTATTTCGTGTTGTTGGAAGGAGTCTCCAGTGTCAGAGCGAGATCAGGGTTAAAGCTGTGACTTTATTTACAGCATGAGAAAGTCCTCATTTTCAGGACAAGTGTTGAGGTTGAGGGAAGGGCTGTTTCTAGCTGTAATAATGAACATGATAACAGGAAATAACTTGTTTTTCTGGCCCGAATACAAGATTAAACATAACTATAAATAAATAAAAAAAGAAAAGAAAGACTTCATGTTGAGATGATAACAGAAACTCTGCTTTGATTCATTGTTGATTATTTTTCTGTAACAAAACCTCCCCAAGTGTTTTATTCCTTACTTTCTGTCACTGAGCTTTACTCCTTCTCAATACAGGAGCAGTAGAAAGCCGTCTGTGTGAAATAAACCATCACCACGTAACCATTCCTACATTTAGGTTTCCTAATGTGTTCCTTAGATGAGTGAGGTGTCTTCTAAAAATGATTCGATTTGGTTCCCTTTCTGATAGAGAAACATTCTGTTGTAGAGATTTACATAGTACCTTATCATCCACTCATCTATCCAGTGAGCAGCGTGTGGTTGTGGGTTGAACACCTCCACAGTGGTCATGGACGCTCCCTATTCAAATAGAGTGGTTTATAAACAGCATGTTTTTGGCTGCTCTAGTTTACAGTGAGCTCTGTGAGAGATAACACAGCTGTACAAAAACTTACACAATGTTTTAAGAATGGTAGGCAGAATGGATTATGAAGGAAATGAATGTTTAACTTCATGCTCATAAGATGAACCTTATCAATGCTATCCAACTTCACAAACCTGCTCTCATATTCCCATACAAAACAAAAGTGACATTAAGGCTACAAATACCGGAAAACGTAGAGCTAGGAGAGAAAGGAATGAAGAAGTCAGTGGATGAAAAAAGAAATAGACTCTGTACCGAGACAGAAATAAAGTATGGATCAATGTCAAGAATATTAAAGTGATTAAGTTTTCTTTACTTCTTTATAGATTTTTTCTTTCTTTGCTTTCAAAATATGTATGCAATAATATTGCTTGTGTGTTAAAAGATACAATGTATGTTGTATGGAGGCTCTCTTGAAAAAAAAAAGTCAACCCTCAGAAGGAGACCGCTGACAGTAATCCGTAAAGGGAAACCCTAACACTTGTCAGGAAAGACTTAGATAGTAAGATGATATTGCAAACTTGTGCTGTTTGAAAGGAATGTATACCTTAAACAATACAACTGGTCACTGACCACAGAGTTACCGGTTTGGGGAAAGAGGAATGGGAAGGAATGTTGGTTTTAAAGTCAATAAGAATTGATATTGAATTAATGAATTTTGGTGAAAGGCTTGGAAACGTATAAAAGCTTGTCTTGAATTACATTGTGTGTGCATTCTATTGTAGACAGGCTCAGTGCATGTTATACTCTGTGTGCATCATAGAACAAATGCAAGCTTACACTTGGAGAGTGTTTCTTTGTTTGTTATAATCTTTGCATTTTAATTACTTTTACTTATTCTAATACTGTTTGAATATTTGAAGGGATTTTATTTGTAATTTTTTTTATTTTACTTTGCATATATTACATACATTTATCTTTATTACATTACTTTTAATAAAAACAAGGTCTCCCATTGTGAGGACCCTGAAAAGACAAAGTCTGACTCCTTCATTTAAACATTCACAGAATAGATTAGGTAGAAGAACTTTAAGAGAATCCTTTGTTAGTAGACCGAGTGGACTTCGAAGGGCACCTGCATTCATGGTAAGACCAACACTGATAGTTGATCTTGTGTTTTCAACACTAACCCGTGCAAACTAGGACACATTCCTTAGTGGGATTGTGGAAGAGTTTCCTATGCAAAAAAAAGTGTCACTAAATTACTTCAACAAGCATGTCCTCATGATCTATAAATACTCCCTCAGCAGGAACCTTTTATTAGAAAGAGACGTTTATTAGAAACATCATCATCCATTCACACTCAGCACTCAGATCCTCTTTATTTCAATCTCTTCTAGCAGTTATTGATATTTATAATATTCCCCAACTTAAGTATCACAGTTACATTATGATATCTTCACGTATTTGACTGGAGGTAAATCAGCTCTAGGACAATGATTGTGATGACTAGTTGGGACTATATACTGTACTATATATGCATTTATTCCTCCTGATTGTGATGCCAGCTGCAGGAACACTACAGGTCGATGGTTCATTTCCTGAATTTAGAAACACAGAGTCTGTTCAGCAGCACAGAATCTGATGAGAGATCAAACTGAAATGTAGATGTTTACTGCAGCATCACTACTACAAACTCCTGGAATTAAAAATCACCTGTAGGGGGCAGCAGCTGCTTGTTTATAAGAAGGATTCATGAAACTATGAAATCTAACAGCTGAAGTGTGTTTATGCAAATTCACTCTGTTGTAAAAACATCCTCTTGCTCACCAGAAGTTCAGATTAAGACATGTTCATATTCCGGTTCTTTAAATGACTGAAATAAACTGCAGCTCATTTTCCCCGTCTGTGTCTGCAGGTTTTATGTGTTCAGGAGTCCAGAAGAGAACAAATGTCTGTGCTCTTATTAATAGAGAACAAAACTACTGGAATTAGAGGTGTAAGGATATATATACTGTAACTAATCATATAATCATTCAGTATCACGAGACAATAATCAGGGTAATGTATTCAGTCACTCGGTCATCATTAGGAAGTGTTTTATTGGGTCAGAGTGCAGGCTCCAGAGTCCATCCCAGGAACACTGAGCGTACATTCTGGTCATGTTACACATTACATTACATTACATTTACAGCATTTGGCAGACGCCCTTATCCAGAGCAACGTACATAAGTGCTTAAATCTCCTACATTGAATACATTAATGCTGGTTCACTAGGTTACATATTTAAGATACCATGAGTTTAAAACATTTGTTCAAAGTTCTAAAGAAAAAGTGTCAAAGTTGTTTTTTTTTTTTTTTTTTCACACATTCACACACTCATTCACACCGAGGGGCAATTTACAGAAGACGAGTCACCTGCTTCACTCCTGATTCCATTTCTTGAAGCAGATTATTTTAGACTTTTGATTAAGAAAGAAGAAGAAGAATAAAGAATAGTTTAAACGTCTAGCTGTTGTGATATTAGATTTCAGCTTTCTCTTCTGCTCACTAGAGATTACAAATCTTCTTTAGGATTTAAAAACACCTGATCTAGAATCTTCTCAGCTCTTTCTCTCTGGATTCGTCAGATAAAGCCTCTAGAGGGTTTCAGCCTATACCAGAATGAAGGTGATGTTCGGTTACACGGTTTGATTACGTTCATCACAACACGTTCATATCATTATTAATAATAACGAACAGCTGAATTATTTTCCACATTAAATTGATATGGAGATGAAACCGGGTGTGAGTGTGATTAACAGCTGCAGAGCTGCACTCAACACAGCAATGTTTTGTCTGAAACACATGATGTTTTTATATCTCTAGTGGGTGTGTCATGCAAACCAAATCCTGTGTTTGAACCATTTATGCTGAAACATTCAGCCCAACAACATAGCAGCAGTTTGTGTTCATTTACAGCAGCAGGAATCATTTTAATTCTTTGAGATGGGACTAGGCAGAGTTTTGTGTTACTTTACTCTAACAATCTTCATTCAATGTTAGTATTATTTGTAAATTGATTAAAATATTTTTCATTCAATAACATTGTTAAATTTTAATTCCTACCTTTGAATATTCTTCTATTTCAGATTCCTGCAGTCAGACACTGATCGAGTCTGATCCAGTGATCATCAAACCTGATCAGTCTCATAAACTGACCTGCACAGCATCTGGATTTAACTTTGGTGGCTCTTGGATGGCTTGGATCAGACAGGCACCTGGAAAAGGGCTGGAATGGGTTGCAACTTTAAGCAATGCTAATTCTTACATATATTACTCCAGCACTGTTAAGGGCCGCTTCACCATCTCCAGAGACGACAGTAAGATGCAGGTGTATCTGCAGATGAACAGCATGAGGACAGAAGACACTGCAGTTTATTACTGCGCCCGTGAACCACAGTGATACTTCCCCTTAGACATCAGTACAAAAACACAGACTTACTATAGACACATGAAAAGCTCACATTTTCAGATTCATGGAGGTGAAATAAATTTTTACTGGCCTGTTGTGAACATTGTCTGGACATTTATACTCATGAAAAATTATTAATTTTCTTCTCAACATATTTGCAGTCATGTGAAAAAGAAAGTGCACCCTCTTGAATTTTGGGTTTAACTCTTATATATATCTAAGATATAATAAAAAGTAGTATAAAATAATAAAATTAGTCTTTAGCTGGTCTTCAAATTAGATAATAAAATCTCAGATGAACAAGAACACATGGCATTTTACACCATTTCATTATTTATTTAACAAAAATGAAGCTAATATGGAGAAGCCAGGTGCTGCTAATAAAATGCCATTGAATAATTGATCATTAGCAAATGTGACTTATAATATCTCTATACTGTAAAAACTGAAGTTTTGTCAGTTTCCTTTTCTGGAGCATTCAGGTGTGTGTTAAAATAACAGCAAGAATGAAGGACGTCAGCAGTTATCTTAGAGAATCTGTCCATCAATCTGGAAAGTGTTATAAGGTCATTTTTAAAGAATTTGAATTACTATAGAATTCAATACTGTGTACTTTCTATTTAACATGACATCATTACATCACACAAACAAGTGTTTTATAACTTGTACAACACGCTTATTAGCATGAACTACTTATCATTCGTACTGTAAATACACACAGTTCAAAAAGAAAAACTCCAATCATTCTTTATGATCATGATGTTTATAAAATACTGTAGGTGAGTTTATAAACCAACAGATCCTCCATCAGATGAATCTCCTCCTCATGATTTAAATACATTTCAGATACATTCTCCTCCCATCATCAGCAGATAAACAAATCCAAGTGTCAGAGCTGGATCTCACTCTATTTATATGATGTGATGGTGTCTGTTAAACTTTGGAGAACAGAGAAGACTCCAGTCCAAACAACACACACCATGTTCTCTACATCTCTACTGCTCCTGCTGGCAGCTGCTTCTTGTGAGTGATTTATCAAATTCATTCATTTACTAGATGAAGAATAAAGGTGCAGCATATATTGTGTGAGATATCACCATGTGTTTTCCTCCACAGATGTGCATGGTGAGGAACTGACTCAGCCTGCTTCCATGACAGTCCAGCCAGGCCAGAGTCTCTCCATCCAGTGCAAGGTTTCATATTCAGTTACGAGCTATGCTACAGCTTGGATTCGA
>NW_025926973.1:0-45000 GCF_022655615.1 Tachysurus fulvidraco
GAAGCACATCTGATCTCTTCTGGAAGCTGATCCCACCTCTAGGTGGCGTAATAACTAAATGCTGACGCTCCTTGTTTTGAGTGAACCCTTGGTATCTCTAACTGACCTGATCCTAATGATCTGAGTCGTCTGCTTGGTTTATATTCAGTTAGCATATCTGTAATGTATTTCGGTCCTAAGCCATGAAGTGATTTATAAACCAGTAACAATACTTTAAAATCTATTCTAAATGTAACTGGATGCCAGTGTAAGGACCTGAGGACTGGAGTGATGTGCTCAGATGTTTTGGTTCTGCTCAGAATTCTGGCAGCAGCGTTCTGTATGAGCTGCAGATGTCTAATGGTCTTTTTGGGGATCCCAGTAAGGAGTCCATTACAATAATCCACCCTGCTGGTGATGAAAGCATGAGCAAGTTTTTCTAAGTCCTGTCTTGAGACAAAACATCTCATTCTGGCTATATTTCTGAGATGGTAGTAAGCTGATTTAAATTACACCAAGATTTCTGACTTTATTTTGTGTCTTTAGACCCCTAGAGTCAAGGTGTGTGTTAACCTTGAGAGTTTCATCTTTATTTCCGAATACAATGACTTCGGTTTTGTCTTTGTTTAACTGGAGGAAAGCCCTACCCAGTTTTCCAGTCTGTGTAAGAGTATGGTTTTTTATGGTGATTGAAAACAGCCTTTTCAATGATCTTGCCTATAAAAGGAAGATTAGAGATTGGTCTGTAGCTAAGTATGGTTTTGTCTAGGTTACTCTTTTTTAGGAGAGGCTTAACAACTGCCGTTTTTAGGGACTCTGGAAAAGTGCCTGTGAGCAGAGAGGTATTTACTATTTTTAAGAGGTCAGTTTATAAGCAGTTAAGTACCTTTTTGAGAAAGGATGGGTGGAGGGTGTTAAGGCTGCAAGTTGATGCTTTAAGATGTTGTACTGTTTCTTCCAGGGTTTTTATATCAATTATGTCAAATTCTGAGAAAATGACAAATTTTTGAGGTTGTTGTAGTGAGGTCTGACTGACCACATTACAATATGAGGCCGTATTGATTGCCATTCTGATATTACTGATTCAACCAGGAACTCATGCAAACTCATTGCATTTGTTGTCAGAGAGCATTTCACTAGGAACTTGATTTGGGGGGTTTGTTAGTGTCTCTACAGTAGCAAAAAGAGTGCGAGTGTTGTTTATGTTGTTGTTTATAATGTTTGAGAAGAAGATCTGTCTAGCTGTGCCTAGTTCTACATTGAAAGCACGAAGACTGTCCTTATAGATGCTATAATGTACTTCAAGTTTTGTTTTCATCCGTTCAGCTTTTCTGCATCTTCTTTTCATGCTCTGTACCGCTGTTGTGTTTCTCCAAGGTGCTTTACGTCTGCCAGTGATCATCCTGACCTTTACTGGAGCTATACCATCAATAACATCTTTAACCTTTAAGTTAAAATTTTCAAGGAGAACATCAACAGAGTCTGCTGATATGTTTGGCAACATTGATATAGCATTCATAAATACCTGACTGGTGTCTTCATTTATGAACCTTTTTTTGACAGACAGATCTAGCATCAGTGGCAGGACAGATCAATAAATCAAAGTAAACACAGAAATGGTCAGATAGCGCTTCATCCTTGATAACAGTGGATGGAATGTTTAGACCCTTGCTAATGAGCAGATGAAGAGTGTGTCCCCTATTGTGTGTAGGACCTTGCACGTGCTGGGTCAGATCAAAAGTGTTTAAAACATTTAACAGTTCAATTGCAGTATTGTTTTCTGCATTGTCTATATGAATGTTGAAATCTCCAGCAATAACAAAATAATCAAATTCAGAGGAGATTGGTGATAAAAGTTCTGTGAATTCATCAACAAAAGTTGGGGTGTATTTGGGAGGCCTATAAATAATTGTAAACAGAATGCGTGGTGTACCTTTTAGAGCAATACACACATATTCAAAAGACTGGTAATCACCAAGTACTACTTGCTTGCATTGAAAGGCATCTTTGAATAAAGCAGCTATTCCTCCACCTCTTCTAACAGCTCTACAGACACTTATAAAAAATTCATTGAGGACTGTAGCGCTGCAGCTGTCATCTAAACAGGTTTCATTTAGAAACACGGAGTCCAGGTTGTTAGTGGTGATAAGATCATTAACTAAAAATGATTTGTTCTTTAATGAAAGGATGTTCAGAAGTGCTAATTTAACTGTAACTGCCTTTGGCCCTGTATCCATCTCAGAATGACGTCTTAAAGGCAGTAGATTAGATAGAGTGCGGCTGGAGAGGGCCTTCATCTTTCTATCACATATCAGGACAGAGATAGGGAAAGCTAAAGGGACATTGGACTCCCACTACTTCTGAAAATATTTCTGATTGTTACTGCTGTCATAGCGGGGACCCAACATATATCAGTTACCAGTGCTGTTTGCAGATGAGGGCTGGTGTGATCCCTGACGTTGAGGCAGAGATCGGAGTGCCCTCTCAGATGGAGGGGAAGGGCAGGCTGGGCCTGGAGGTTTTGGTGGTTGTGGAGCCCGCTGTTTCTTGGTTGGTATTTGGGGACTAGCAGCAATAGAGTGGGAAAGCTTAGTTCCAGCAGATACCAGTTTCTCCATTTTCTCTGAACAGCACAGAAGTGGTGACGTTGAAGAGAGGGAGACAGAGTGTGATGACATCAGCTGTGATTCTGGTGTTCCTGGAGGCTCGGGTGTGTTATCTTGTTTTTCCTGGTTGTTATCCACAGAAACGTCCTTGGGTGTTGACTCACCATCCAGCTGTAGTGAGTTCTGTGGGCAGGGCTCAGCCTGAGCTGTGTCTGTGAACAGTAGTTGTTGTGGCTGCGGAGTTTTATCCTTGTCAACTGAATGTCCATCCAGGTGTTGGTGTGAAATCCTGAGTGGACTGGCACACTCAGCTGATGAATGATGAAGGAAGAAAAAGATATTGTCTTTAAGCAACCTAGCACCTAGTTTGTTTGGATGGATACCATCTCTGTTAAAAAGTTGCCTTTGACTCCAGAAGATATTAAAATTGTCAATGTAATTCAGTTCTCTCATGGTGCAGGTTTTTTGCAGCCATGAATTTAGACTTAGTAGCCGAGAAAACATATTTGTTCATCTGGCTGGGAGAGGTCCACTGATGAATGATTGAACTTTCAGTCTTGCAAGTGTTTCAAAAAGAAGAGCTCAGACTGCTCTTTCCAAATATCATTCTTTCCCACATGTATGACAATCCGACTGAGAGACTCATGTTTCATCAGAATGTTGTAAAGTTCCTTGTTAACATCAGAAACCGTTGCCCGAGGAAAACAGTATGTACGGGTAGCCTTGCTTCCAATGTTTCTGATAATAGAGTCACCCACTATCAGCGTGCTTGGCTTGGCTGCTGTCTGAGTGGAGCACCGCTGCCTGTATGATATTGAGCGTCTGTTAGCTAAGTTAGCTACTGGCTGATGTGATCTGTGTCCATTTACATTTAGGGATTCTTCGCCCAAACTCACTAGTGCTTCATATCTATTTTCAAGCGGCACAGGGGGTGGTGGAATACCAATATTAGCTACTCGAGCTGGACCCATAGCTGGGGTAGATGATGCTAATGCAGCACCTTTGGGTCTCGCACCCTGTTTATGCCATCAGTTTGTGTCCTCAATTACTTTAAATTTCTCTGAGCTCACTATGACCTGTTTAGAAGCATTAGGTTCACAGGACTCACCAGCTTTATGTTGAGAGGGACCACGATGAAGCTCTGCTGTATGTTCTGGCAGGGTCGGCAGTACCACAAATTTAAAGAATTTAAAGAGAATTTAAAATTTAAAGAGTGCAAAGTATTATTCCAGTAAAATGGAAACAGCCCAAAGTAACACTTAAGTAGAAACAGAATCAGAAAGGTCTTTATTGCCAAGTATGTTTTCACATACTGTATGAGGAATTTGTTCTAGTACAGAAGGTCCACAGTGTAACAGAATGGCAATGACAAGACATGAATAGGTTGAGGGGTCCAGAGTGAGTGAGTGTGCTGGATGTGAGGGATCTAGAGTGATTGTGCTGGATGTGAGGGGTCCAGAGTGAGTGAGTGTGCTGGATGTGAGGGGTCCAGAGTGAGTGAGTGTGCTGGATGTGAGGGGTCCAGAGTGAAGGAGTGTGCTGGATGTGAGGGGTCCAGAGTGAGGGAGTGTGCTGGATGTGAGGGGTCCAGAGTGATTGTGCTGGATGTGAGGGGTCCAGAGTGAGTGAGGGTGCTGGATGTGAGGGGTCCAGAGTGAGGGAGTGTGCTGGATATTAGGGGTCCAGAGTGATTGTCTTTGCCCTTTTGCTCACTCTGGAGAAGTACAGATCTTGGAGAGTTGGGAGCGATGTGTCAATGGTTCGCTCAGCAGTCTGGACAGTAGTCTGTAGTCTTCTGAGGTCAGATTTGGTAGCTGAGCTGAACCAAACAGTCACTGAAGTTCAGAGGATGGATTCGATGATGGCAGTGTAGAACTGTTTCAGCAGATCCTGTGGAAGGTTGAACTTCTTCAGCTGACGAAGGAAGTACGACTGCTGAGCCTTTTTCACAATGGAGTCAATGTGAATGTCTCACTTCAGGTCCTGAAAGATTGTGGTTCCAAGGAACCTGAGCGATTCCACTGCTGTAACAATGCTGTTCATGATGGTGAGTGGGGGGAGAGTAGGAGGGTTTCTCCTGAAGTACACGATCATCTCCACTGTCTTGAGCGTGTTCAGCTCGTGGTTGTTAAGACACCAAGCAGCCAGCCGTTCAACCTCCAGTCTGTAAGCAGTCTCGTCACCCTCCTGGATGAGGCCGATCAGTGTGGTGTCGTCTGCAAACTTCAGGAGCTTGACAGAGGGGTCATTAGAGGTGCAGTATTTATAATAATAATTTTCTGGCCTAAAACACAAAACACACTGCTGTCAGTGGCACAGTCATCAACATTGTGGGGCGATTAACTGTTCATAAGTCTGACTGTATGAGGAAAGAATCTTTTCTGGTGTATGATGGAGCTAAAATGTGGTGGTCTGGGTGCGAACATTCATGTTTTTGTCTTCATGTCAGATAACAAGATGACCTGAAAATATGGTGCATTCTCTTTAGCTCAGACTCGGTGTTATTTCGACACTACAGTCAGTGTTGACTTCTGAGAGACAATAGTTCACAGAACCACAGTCAAGTCAAGTCAAGTCAAGAAGCTTTTATTGTTATTACAACCATATATAGCTGTTGCAGTACACAGTGAAATTCTCCAGGATCAAGGTGCTACATAAAACAAAGACAGGGTTAAGGACATGTAAGTAGTCTTAGCCACATGAAGTGCAACTGTGCAACCTGGTGCAAAAAGTGCAGGACAAGACAAACAAGACAGTGCAGGACAAAAGACAGTGCAGGACAAAAAACAATGCAGACATAAAGTTACAAGACAATACAAAAAGTACAAAAAATGCAATATACAAAAGACAATAAACAGTAACAGAAACAGCGTCGACCGACCGGTGTAAATACTGAATGTAAATACTGAATGTTTAAACAATATTCTGTGCAGTAACATTAGAATGAACACAGTTTCTTAGCAGCAGGTCCTTTGGATAATATATAGAGTTGTGCAAAAAACAGCAAAAGACTGAAATATTGTATAGTATGTGTGTAATGGCTGAGATACTGTACAATATGTGTAAAAACAGCTGAAATGTTGGACAGTATGTGCAAAAACAGCAGAAAAGTGTGCAAAACAGTGTGTGTGGTTTGTGAGGGTCTATGCAGTCCATAGAGATGATGTGTGTGTATGTTGTGCTCAGTATAGTACAGTTCAGTTATTGAGAAGTCTGATGGCTTTTGGGAAGAAACTGTTACACAGTCTGGTCGTGAGGGCCCGAATGCTTCGGTACCTTTTTCCAGATGACAGGAGGGTGAAGAGTGTGTGTGAGGGGTGTGTGGGGTCATCGACAATGCTGTTGGCTTTGCGGATGCAGCATGTGGTGTAAGTGTCCATGATAGAGGGAAGGGAGACCCCAATGATCTTCTCCGCTGTCCTCACTATCCGCTGCAGGGTTTTGCGATCCGAGATCGTACAGTTCCCAAACCAGACAGTGATGCAGCTGCTCGGGATGCTCTCAATGGTCCCTCTGTAGACTATGGTCAGGATGGGGGGAGGGAGATGTGCCTTTCTCAGCCTTCGTAGGAAGTTGAGACGCTGCTGGGCTTTCTTGGTGATGGTGCTGGTGTTGAGTGACCAGGTGAGATTCTCCGCTAGATGAACACCAAGAAATTTGGTGCTCTTGACGATCTCTACAGATGATCCGTCGATGTTCAGCAGAGAGTGTTCGCTCTGTGCTCTCCTGAAGTCCACAACCATCTCTTTAGTTTTGTCCACATTCAGAGAAAGGTTGTTGGCTCTACACCAGACAGTTAGTTGTTGCACCTTCTCCCTGTATGCTGACTCGTCGTTCTTGTTGAGGAGACCCACCATGGTCGTGTCATCGGCGAACTTAATAATATGATTCGATCTGTGGATTGCTGCACAGTCGTGAGTCAGCAGAGTGAACAGCAGTGGACTGAGCATGCAGCCTTGAGGAGCTCCAGTGTTCAGTGTGGTGGTGCTGGAGATGCAGTTCCCAATCCAGACTGACTGAGGTCTCTCAGTCAGGAAGTCCAGGATCCAGTTGCAGAGGGAGGTGTTTAGTCCCAGCAGGCTCAGCTTCCCAATCAGGTGCTGAGGGATGATTGTACTGAATGCTGAACTAAAGTCTATGAACAGCATTCGTACATAAGTGTAGGAGAGCAGTGAGGAGAGCAAAAGGCACAGGGTAGCAAAATAAAACAAATTAAAATGGCTTGTTTGTGGGTTTATTCTTTTCTAGAATAGTTTTGTTTTTACAAAGTACATGTTTATTTTTACTGAAAAAAAGTTTAAAGTCAAAGTCAAAGTTTAACCAAAATTGAGATTCCTCCCACTCTAGATTTTTTGTGGGCATGCTTTCTATCGTGTGTGTGTGTGTGTGTGTGTGTGTGTGTGTGTGTGTGTGTGTGTTGGGGCGTGTGTGTGTTTCTGTATATGTATGTGTGTGTTTGTTGGGGGCATGTGTATCTGTGTTTGTGTATGTATATGTGTGTTGGGGGTGTGTGTATCTATCTGTGTGTGTATACAGTATGTGTGTGTGTGTTCGTGTGTGTATTTGTGTATCTGTGTGTGTTGGGGGTGTGTGTATCTGTGTGTATATGTGTGTGTGTTGGGTGTGTGTATCTGTGTGTGTTTGTATGTGTGTGTTGGGGCGTGTGTGTGTGTGTGTGTGTTGGGGGCTCGTGTATCTGTGTGTGTGTTGGGGGTGTGTGTAACTGTCTGTGTGTGTGTATATGTGTCTGTTGGGGCGTGTGTATCTGTGTGTGTGTGTGTGTGTGTGTGTTGGGTGTGTGTGCGCATCTGTGTGTGTGTAAATGTGTATGTGTTTGTGTGTGTGTCAGAAGTGTGCTTTAATTCTCAACATTTGATTATATTGTCTTCTGGTAAAGTAGGTTCCTCACTTTTATATACTATCTGCTTAACTTACTTTGTTCTAGAGTAGCATGATTTGAATTGTGTTATATTCTATACCATTGTTGATTTTATAGTGTTGGTCTTTGTTGTTCTCTCAGCTGATTAATCAGGAGTAGTTTCAGTCTCCCTTAAACTAGATTTGCTAAACCTGCGCAATTTTGCGTAAAATCCCTGGACCTCGCACCTACAGCTCCATTGTTCTCCTCATTTTGTTGTGCAAATGCCCCCATCACCTGTGAGGCCTGGCTCATTTGCATTTGTTCACTCAGAGTAGCTCAGATCCAAGGCAGGCCAAACCTCTGTCTGTGACAGAAACCTTCACGGCCTATCTATACAAAATAGTCTGTTTAATTTATATAAAAGAATTGTGTGCTAAGGATTGTCATTGCCATAGTACATATCATATTTATACAACCCTTGTGCAGACCTGGGGTCTATTTGACTCATCTGGAAAGTTTAATGTGTCATAACTTGGGTTTCCTTCCACATATTTGCCTGAAATTTACCAGGATTGTTCCAAATTATGAGCTTTGCAAGTAAAATCTTGTTTTCCCGGGTCAATTTGACCCGGCCACATTTAGTGGGGCAATAGGTCACACTTTTGCCCTTTTCAGCGCAATGAACATACATACAGACACAAAAATGCACACATAAAACACACTCAAAACACACGCTCACACACCACAGACACACACACACACACAAATTGGGCATTGCATCCAGAAAAATAAAAAGCTACACATTTGTAAATATTTCACACTTTTGAAATGCCTTTGCCAAGCAGAGGGCAAAATATGATCTACCGAAACACACACACACACACACACACACACACACACACACACACACACACACACACACACACACACAGATGTTGTGTTTTCATATTCCAATCATATTTGTTTTCTCTCTTTTATTCATGAATTTAGTTGCTTCAGTCAGCTTTGACCTGGGGATGTTTGACATACACCAGCCAGTGGTTATCCAAAATAATATTTAATAATTTCTGCTTATTTTACTTAAAATCATGGCATAATATCATGAGGTTTGTTGTTTATAAATTAAATCTAATAAAAAGCATGAGGTGTAAAGGAAGTTTTATTTTATTTTTAGAATTTTTAATTTATAAGCATTCAAGTAAATTTGACCAGGTAAAAACAGGTTTTATTATTTACTGACATTATAAATGGTCAAAATGGTTTCAAAACAATCTCCTGGCTTTCAAAGAGACAATGCCAAGAGATAGATTCATTTCAATTATGCAACACCTTCTAACAGACAAATTTGCTGCGGTCTCCGACATCTGGACATGCTTCAACAAGAACTGTGCTGAGAGTTTCACTCCAGGAAAACACATGACCATAGATGAACAGCTGTTCCCTACCATGGTTTGTTGTCCATTCACACAATATATCGCAAGCAGGCCAGACAAATTTGGGATCAAGTTCTGGATGGCCACGGATTTGGAGACAAAATATGTCTGCAATGCATCTCCTTACTTGGGAAAGTACCCCAGTCGCCCAGGGTCCAGCTTGCACAGTGAAGCACAGGCGATTTGCTACTGCACTGGGCATTCCAATGTCCTCCTCTACCCACACAGTGCTGTCGTTTGTCGTCTGGCTCAGACAGGGCTTTCCAGTACCATGGTGCATCTTCTGTGGAGGCATGTTGGGTTCTTGTTCCATCTCAGAATTCACTTTTGGTGTTATAATTCATTGATGGCCAATGAAAATGAAATCACATCATTTTATTCTGTATGTGTAAGAACATGTCAAAAGCCTCACTCAGCTTATGACATTTGTCTACAAACATACATTGGAGACTGAAGTGTTAGCAAGTTTTCATTTTATTCATGTATTAGCAACTTTTCATTCTTTCCCAAGTAAGGGATGTCTCATACACACTCCTCTTCATGTCTCATACACACTCTTACTGTTCCAAACACACTCCTCATGTCTCATACACACTCCTCTGCTAGGCAAAGGCATATCAAAAGTGTATCAAGAGGCATAATGAAATGCAATGCCCAATTTGAGTGTGTGTGTGTGTGTGCATGTGTGTGTCTGTGTTTTGGGTGCGTGTGTTAGTGGACATTTTATGTGTGCATTTTTGTGTCTGTATGTATGTTCATTGCGCTGAAAAGGGCAAAAGTGTGACCTATTGCCCCACTAAATGTGGCCGGGTCAAATTGACCCGGGAGGACAAGATTAATTTTACTTGCAAATGTCATATTTTGGAACAATCCTGGTAAATTTCAGGCAAATATGTGGAAGGAAACCCAAGTTATGACACATTAAACTTTCCAGATAAATCAAATAGACCCCAGGTCTGCACAAGGGTTGTATAAATATGATATGTACTATGCAAATGACAAACCTTAGCACACAATGTTTTGTATAAATTAAACAGACTATTTTGTATAGATAGGCCGTGAAGGTTTCCGTCACAGACAGAGGTTTGGCCTGCCTTGGATATGAGCTACTCTGAGTGAACAAATGCAAATGAGTTAGGCCTCACAGGTGATGGGGGCGTTTGCACAACAAAAGCAGGGCTGAAGAACTGTGAAAATCTCAACAGGGGGAATCACACCTCGGGACCTGCACCAGAAAATTTAAAATCCAGTAAACCTAGTTAAGGTGTGAATTGTGGGCAGGGCTATTTATATTGTAAGTATCTCTCTCACATTGTAACATAAGTGTCTAGTACTGTTTTGATATATTCTACCATACCTTCATTATCACTCTTGTTTGACTGCAAATTTGTGCCTTAAACCCATCTCTGTACTCAAGTCCTACTCTCGCAGACGCTCTCGTCCACAGAGCAGAGGTCACACCTCATCTACCCTCCTCTGTTGTGTAAGTCTCAAACAGTGGTGGTAGGTTGGCTCTGGAACTGCCAGTCTGCTGTGAAAAAAACTGATTTTATTTCTGCTTTAACTTCCCATTACTCCTTTGATTTTCTTGTGCTAACAGAGACCTGGATATCCCCACCGTACACTGCTACACCAGCTGCTTTATCCTCTGCCTATGCTTTCTCTCCCTCACCATGAGAAACAGGCAGAGGTGGTGGTAGAGGTTTATTGTTGTCAAAGAAATGGTGCTTTACACCTCTCTTCTTGTCTCATTTAACCATCTCGTCTTTTGAATTTCATGCCATTTCAGTTACCTCTCCAATCAACCTTGTTATCATTGTTGTTTACCGCCCTCCTGGTCCCCTAGGAGACTTCCTGGAAGAAACGGATTCACTGCTCCACTTGCATTTACATTTACATTTACAGCATTTGGCAGACGCCCTTATCCAGAGCGACGTACATAAGTGCTTAAATCTCTAACACTGAATACATTAATGCTGGTTCACTAGGTTACATACTTAAGATACCAAGAGTTTAAAACATTTGTTCAAAGTTAGAATGAAAAAGTGTCAAAGGTTTTTTTTTTTTTTTTTTTAAATGCAAAAGATAAGGAAAGAAGTGCTAGTTGAAGTGCTTCCTGAATAAGTAGGTCTTCAACCGCCGCTTGAAAATAGCCAGTGACTCGGCTGTCCGGACCTCTATGGGAAGTTCATTCCACCACCTTGGTGCCAGTACAGAGAAGAGTCTTGTAGTATACTTGCCTCTTACCCTGAGAGATGGTGGAACCAGTCGAGCAGTGCTGGTAGATCGGAGGTTACGGGGTGCAGTGCGAGGAATGATGAGGGCTTTGAGGTAAGAGGGGGCTGGTCCATTTTTGGCTTTGTAGGCCAGCATCAGTGTTTTGAACCGGATGCGTGCAGCTACCGGAAGCCAGTGGAGGGATCGCAGTAGCGGGGTGGTATGCGAGAACTTTGGCAGGTTGAAAACAAGCCGGGCAGCTGCATTTTGGATCATTTGCAGAGGACGGATTGCGTTCATAGGTAGACCTGCCAGCAGTGCATTGCAGTAATCCAGTCTAGAAATGACAAGAGACTGAACAAGTACCTGGGCAGTCTGTGTGGACAAAAATGGCCGAATCCTTCTAATGTTGTAGAGAAGAAACCGACATGAGCGAGTCACATTTGCAACATGAGAGGAAAAGGACAGTTGATTGTCCATGGTTACCCCAAGGTTGCGAGCTGTGGCTGAAGGGGAGATCAGATCGTTGTGCAAGGATATAGCAAGATCGTGACCTGGGGATGAATCACCTGGGATGAACAGCAGTTCAGTTTTGCTAGGATTGAGCTTTAACTGATGAGCAGTCATCCATGATGAAATTTCTGCCAGACATGCTGAGATCCGGTCAGAAGCTGTGGCATCTGAGGGTGGGAAAGAGAAGATAAGTTGCGTATCATCAGCATAGCAGTGGTAAGAGAACCCATGTGATGAAATAACTTCCCCAAGAGAGTGAGTATACAAGGAGAAAAGAAGAGGACCAAGTACTGAGCCCTGTGGGACGCCAGTGGAGAGTCTGCGTGGAGCAGATGTCACTCCCCTCCATGTTACTTGATATGAGCGTCCTTCCAGGTAGGAGGCAAACCATTCCCAAGCTGATCCGCAAATCCCAAGACTCTTGAGGGAGGATAAGAGAGTCTTGTGGTTGACCGTATCAAACGCTGCTGAAAGGTCAAGGAGGATAAGGACGGATGATAGTTTGGCTGATCTAGCAGTATGTAGCTTCTCAGAGACATCCAAAAGGGCTGTCTCTGTAGAGTGAGCTGCTTTAAAGCCAGACTGTTTGGGATCTTGGAGGTTGTTCTGTGAGAGATAGACAGACAGTTGATTATAGACAATGCGTTCAAGAATTTTTGAAAGAAATGAGAGAAGTGATACCGGTCTGTAGTTACTGATGTCTGATGGATCCAGAGCAGGTTTCTTTAGGATGGGAATAACCCTTGCTCTCTTGAAAGTAGTTGGCACCTGACCAGATGCTATGGATCTATTGACGATAGTGGAAATGAAGGGCAAGAGGTCTTGTGAGATGGTCTGGAGCATAGTGGTAGGGAGTGGATCCAATGGGCAGGTGGTAGGATTGCAGGACTGGATGAGTTGTAAAATCTCTTCTGCTGCCACAGTTGAAAAATGTGACAACGAAGGTGTAGGGGAATGTATACTCTGAGATGTAAGTGCAGTCGGGGCTGAAGTGAAGGTCCGGCAGATTTCCTCAATCTTCTCCTGGTAGAAAGAAGCAAAGTCTTCTGCAGTCAGGGAGGATGAGGAAGGTGGAGCCGGGGGGTTGAGCAGAGAAGAGATGATGTTGTGGAATTTCCGAGGGTCATGTGAGGAAGCTTCAAGCTTTTCCTTGTAGAAGGAAGTCTTGGCAGAAGTCACATCTGAGGAGAACTTGACAAGAAGTGTTCTGTAAAAATCAAGATCTGCATCAAGTTGTGATTTCTTCCACTTTCTCTCTGATGATCTTAGCTCTCTTCGATTGTTGCGCAGCACATCTGAAAGCCAAGGAGCAGAAGAAGAAGTTTTCTTGGGTTTAGTGAACATAGGGCAGAGGGAGTCCATAGTTGAGGAAAGAGATGAGAGGAAAGTATCTGTGGCTGAGTCTAAGGGTAGTGAGGAAAAAGACTTAGCATCAGGAAGGGAAGAAAGAGTGCAGGAAGCTACAGATGAAGGTGAGACAGAGTGAAGGTTGCGGCGAGTAAGAGCAAGGGGGTGAGAGGTAGTTTTAGGTAAGATAGGTAGAGTGATGGTGAAGGATACCAGGTGATGATCAGAGACGTGGAGTGGGGTAGCAGTCATATCTGTAGCTGGAGAAGGACGGGTGAAAACCAGGTCCAGGACATTGCCTCCTTTGTGTGTGGGGATGTAGCTGTTGAGTGTGAGGGAGAAAGAGTCGAGAAGAGACAGGAGGGAAGAAGAATGTAGCTTGTCAGAGGGGAGGTTGAAGTCACCAAGCACTGTCAGGGGGGAGCTATCGGAAGGGAAAGCACTAAGCAGTGAGTCCATTTCTTCCAGGAAGTTTCCTAGGGGACCAGGAGGGCGGTAGACAACAATGATAACAAGGCTGATAGGAGAGGTAACTGAAATGGCATGAAATTCAAAAGAAGAGATGGTTAAATTAGAGAAGAGTAGAGGTTTAAAGCACCATTTCTTTGACAACAATAAACCTCTACCACCACCCCTGCCTGTTTCTCGTGGTGAGTGAGAGAAAGCATAGGCAGAGGATAAAGCAGCTGGTGTAGCAGTGTTCTGTGGGGATATCCAGGTTTCTGTTAGAGCAAGAAAATCAAAGGAGTAATGGGAAGTTAAAGCAGAGATAAAATCAGCTTTCTTTACCGCAGACTGACAATTCCAGAGCCCACCTACCACTACTGTTTGAGACTTACACAACAGAGGAGGGTAGATGATTGGCCACAGATACTTTCCTCTCATCTCTTTCCTATGGACTTCCTCTGCCCTATGTTAAATCCAAGAAAACTTCTTGTTCTGCTCCTTGGCTTTAAGATGTGATGCGCAACAATCGAAGAGAGCTAAGACCATCCGAGAGATAGTGGAAGAAATCACAACTTGATGCAGATCTTGATTCTTACCGAACACTTCTTGCCATGTTCTCCTCAGATGTGAGTTCTGCCAAGAAGTCCTTCTACAAGGAAAAACTTGAAGCTTCCTCACATTCCACAACATCATCTCTTCTCTGCTCAACCCCACGGCTCCACCTTCTTCATCCTCCCTGTCTGAGAAGACTTTGCTTCTTTCTACCAGAAGAAGATTGAGGAAATCTGCCGAACCTTCACTTCAGCCCCGACTGCACTTACATCTCAGAGTATGGATTCCCCTACACCTTCGTTGTCACATTTCTCAACTGTGGCAGCAGAAGAGATTTTACAATTCATCCAGTCCTGCAATCCTACCACCTGCCCATTGGATCCACTGCCTACCACTATGCACCAGACCATCTCACAAGACCTTCTGCCCTTCATTTCCACTATCATCAATAGATCCATAGCATCTAGTCAGGTACCAACTACTTTCAAGAGAGCAAGGGTTATTCCCATCCTAAAGAAACCTGCTCTGGATTCATCAGAAATCAGTAACTACAGACCGGTATCACTTCTCTCGTTTCTTTCAAAAATTCTTGAACGCATTGTCTATAATCAACTGTCTGTCTATCTCTCACAGAACAACCTCCAAGACCCCAACCAGTCTGGCTTTAAAGCAGCTCATTCCACAGAGACAGCCCTTTTGGATGTCTCTAAGAAACTACATGCTGACAGATCAGCCAAACTGTCATCCGTCCTTATCCTCCTTGACCTTTCAGCAGCGTTTGATACGGTCAATAACAAGACTGTCTTGGGATTTGCGAATCAGCTTGGGAATGGTTTGCTTCCTACCTGGATGGACGCTCCTACCAGGTAACATAGAGGGGAGTGACATCTGCTCTACGCAGACTCTCCACTGGCATCCCACAGGGCTCAGTACATGGTCCTCTTCTTTTCTCCCTGTATACCCACTCTCTTGGTGAAGTTATTTCCTCACATGGGTTCTCTTTCCACTGCTATGCTGATGATACACAACTTATCTTCTCTTTTCCACCCTCAGATGCCACAGCTTCTGACCGGATCTCAGCATGTCTGGCAGACATTTCATCATGGATGACTGCTCATCGGTTAAAGCTCAATCCTAGCAAAACTGAACTGCTGTTCATCCCAGGTGATTCATCCCCAGGTCATGATCTTGCTATATCCTTGCACAACAATCTGATCTCCCCTTCAGCCACAGCTTGCAACCTTGGGGTAACCATGGACAATCAACTGTCCTTTTCCTCTCATGTTGCTAATGTGACTCCCTCATGTCGGTTCCTTCTCTACAACATTAGAAGGATTCGGCCATTTTTGTCCACACAGGCTGCTCAGGTACTTGTTCAGTCTCTTGTCATTTCTAGACTGGATTACTGCGACACACTGCTGGCAGGTCTACCTATGAACGCAATCCGTCCTCTGCAAATGATCCAAATTGCAGCTGCCCGGCTTGTTTTCAACCTGCCAAAGTTCTCGCATACCACCCCGCCGCTGCGATCCCTCCACTGGCTTTCGGTAGCTGCACGCATCAAATTCAAAACACTGATGCTGGCCTACAAAGCTAAAAATTTATTAGCTCCCTCTTACCTCAAAGACTTCATCACTCCTCGCACTGCACCCCGCACTGTCCGATCTACCAGCACTGATCGACTGGTTCCACCATCTCTCAGGATAAGAGGCAAGTATACTACAAGACTCTTCTCTGTTCTGGCACCAAGGTGGTGGAACGAATTTCCCCTAGAGGTCCAGACAGTTGAATCACTGGCTATTTTCAAGCGGCAGTTGAAGACCTACTTATTCAGGAAACACTTCAACTAGCACCTCTTTCTTTTCTTAATGGGTCGAAAGGTTTATTAAGATAGAATAATTAAAATGTTCTACACGTATGTGGACATGTAGCACATTTTTATTGTAAGTGAATAATATTAAGGGAAACAGATGACCATCAGATTAATAAAGATCACAGAGCGGTTACTTTTCAAATCCCGTGCGCATGCGCAACCTGTTAGTGAATGCCCCCTATTTTCATGATTTTCGCCTAGATGACATACCCACCTAAAAAGTGGTACAGCTAACAAATACTTTGACAGACAGAGGTGTGCGTGCCCAACTACAAGAGATGGGTAAAGCTGTGATGGATTGCATGAAAAGATGGGACAGCCATCTCAAGTCTCTGTTTTGTCTTACACCTGGAGCTACCTCTACACCAGCTATCAACGCAAGATGTACATGTCACTTCTATGCTACACCAGCTGCCTTATAAAATGGCCGTCAAAATCGATTTAGAAGACCCATAAGCTTATTTGGAGTAATGTACAGAATATTTAGCTGTGAGACCCATGAGTGATGCTGAGATATTAGAAACTCTGCCAACTGTGTTGACACATACCGCTAAGGATTGGTGGGTGGCCGAAAAAAGTGCATGTTAAAACTTGGAGTCAGTTCAAATCTGCTTTTTTGCGATCTTTTCTCCCCGAGGATCATGAGGTTGAAGCAGGAAGGCGGATAAGAGAGAGAAAACAAGGAATTGATGAAGATCTTCGAACCTTTGCTTTCCAGTATTGAGCCTTATGTCTTAGGCATAAAACAACAATGACTGAGAAGGAAATTCTGCAGGCTGCCTTGAGAAACTGTAATTGCTACTAATTGTAATTGCCCGTCTTGCTACTATTTTGAGAGGAACAGTGAATTCTTTTGATGATTTGGTGCACACAGGAGCTTTGGTAGAGCAGGATATGGCTGAGGAAAGAGGAAAGGTCAAACCTCTATCATTAAGCACCAGATCATAACTAATGACCCCATCCCTGTACAGAAAAGAGCTTATCCTGTTCCACTTAATAAGCAAAACTTCATTGATAAGGAAGTCAAGGCCATGCTAAGTAAAGGTATAATACAGTCATTTACATATCCACGGGCAGCTTCAGTAGTACTAGTACCTAAGAAGGATGGAGGTATGCATTTCTGTGTGGATTAAAGAGCCTTGAATGCCAAAACCTCGCTGGATGGCTTTCCCATGCCTCAGATACAAGATATCTTGGAGTCTGTCTACGGAGCAACAGTATTTAGTACCTTAGACCTCAAGACGGGATACTGGCAAGTGCTGATGGATGAAAGTAGCATCCAAAATACTGCTTTTGTTACACAGTACAACCAATATGAATTTGTCCATCTTCCTTTTGGATTAAAAAATGCTGGAGCAACGTTCCAAAGGCTGATGAACAAAGTTCTACAGGACCTTATAGGCAAATGTTGCTTTGTGTTTATAGACGACATTGTTGTATACTCCAGAGACGTCCACCAACGGTTTATGTTTTAATGACTTAATTAGGACCATCTCTCCCACTTGAAAGGGATGGGTCGGCACCTTAGAAATGACAAGTATAGTTGATGAAATTTGTTCATAGTATTTTGATAAAGTGTCAATCAGGGCAGCGGAATACTCAGCGATATGCACATCAAGATTAGTTGTACCTATAGCTGGCTTACCTTTCTTCCAGGGTGTGGGAAACGGACGACCAAAAATAATTTCGTGTGGTGATAAATGGAGCAATAGCAATAGTATCATCACGTGTGTGTGCTTTAGTTTTGACAATAGCTAAGGAATGAGTGAGATATCAGGCAGTGATGAGGTCCTGCACCAGTGAAGAGTGGGAAATAAGTTTCCCCTCGGTGGAGCGGAAACCATGTGTTTGCCAAATTCATCCGAAATCATGGGCGACACCAAAAGCATAACGTGAATCAGTGTTAAAAATTGTTACATCCTTACCCTCAGAGAGAATACACGTGCGAGTTAGAGCAAAAAGTTCAGCTGCCAGTGCAGACATAAAAGGTAAAGAGTAAGCTTCAACAACAACATCAGGCAGAGCACACACAGAATATCCACACAAAAAGTTACTATCATGTGGCTTTGAACAAGAGCCATCAACAAATAGCAAATCACCTGTATTTAATGGAGTGGATTCTAAATCAGGGCGAATGCTAGTAAGCGTACTACTTGTCTTTTTTCTAAAATACCATCGCCTTCCATGGTGGGCGATCTGTCGGAACTCAGAGCCGGTCTCCAAGTCGACACATCGCAGGGTGATCTCCACACTTAGACTTTTTGGTTACTAAAGACTGTTTTAGATAAACTTAACTGTTAACTCTATAATTACTACAAAAATACTGAGAAAACTCATCAGACCTGGATGAGAATGAGCAAACTTCTTTATTGTGGTCAATCAGCCAACAAATTATAAT
Source organism: Tachysurus fulvidraco (assembly GCF_022655615.1). Taxonomy (NCBI): domain Eukaryota; kingdom Metazoa; phylum Chordata; class Actinopteri; order Siluriformes; family Bagridae; genus Tachysurus; species Tachysurus fulvidraco. The sequence continues at coordinate 18,227 of NW_025926973.1, forward strand.
TTGCCAAATTAAAAGTATCAAATTGCCAAATTAAAAGTATCAAATTGCCAAATTAAAAGTAACAAATTGCCAAATTAAAAGTAACAAATTAAAACCCCCAAAAGAGCATGTCATGCCAACTCAATAAAAAAAGAAACAAAAACTCTCGCGACGTCCTTGCGAAAATAAAAACACCCACCTTGACCCGCGGACACAGGCATGCGCCCGCGTGCGCGCACGCGCACACACACACCTTCGCCCCTGAAGAACCAAAAAAAACCTCAGATATCTTCTCAATATATACCCTGGCGCTCCTAGGAGCCCAGGTGCCATATCACCTTATTTACCGGAATCATCTCCTATGTTTTCTAAATACACTGACCCAATTTCCCCTTATTTCCCATTACCTTTCACCCATATGCCCATTTATGGATTTTCCTCCCCTTATTTTTCATGACCTCAGACTAAACACCTGGGCCTTCTTCAGTCTGCACAACAAGTTTATGAGCATCACATGCCCATTTATGGATTTTCCTCCCCTTATTTTTCAGGGCCTAGGTCTGTGGACCACTGTTTTTTTCATTCTACATAACATGTTATTGCTATGGACTAAGGTCTGAGAACCATGGTGTTCTTCATTTTCCATAACAATTTATGAGCTAAGGTCTGGGAACCATGGTCTTTTCCCTTCTACAAATGTGCTCAGACTGACTAGGCCTGACAGCCCCGAATCTGGTTGCAATAAACATCTTTGGCCTACAACATCACCTACATATGTCTTATGACAGCAATTGTAATATTTTGCAGGGCCTAATACTTTACTTTGGTTATAGTATTGTAAGGAATAATATTTTAATTATTTCTGCTAAGATTTTTTACAACATTCCCCCCTGTGAGACTGTAAAGTCTCACCAAACTTATGTTGCAGTGTTCTGGACCACCTTGTCATTTCCACTAACCCATATATCTATCTAATCACGACGACCTCTACCCCAACTTACAACAACTTACAACATTCCCCCACAACGAAAACAAAAAAACCCATAATACATGAAACATAACAAACACAATATCATAAAACAAAACATTACTCAATGTCCACAATTCACACATGCTCTTTCTCAGAAGGTGAGCCAGGAGTGAGCGAAAAACCCTCCAGATGCCAAATTTGAGGGAAAATTCTCACTCTGCCCGCATATATAGCGTGACAGTGAAAACAGTGTCACCAGGGTCACCGAAACATACAGCATAAACATACTAAAGGTATGGTAAACATAATAAACAAACAAAAACACACAAAAACAGTTGCAGGGCATAAGAAAACTAGCCATCCCTACGACCACCACCAATAGTGATTGCGCTGCATGGTTTGAATCTACTGTGGCAAGGGGGCTCTAATGCGACGGCCTGCGCGTAGGGATCTCCAAATGTCTTTGTGGCGATAAGCGTGGAAAGCTCAAGTTATGGGAACAACCGCATCCGAATCACCCCCTGCCCATGAGTCCATGAAAGTGGGTGGCCCTTGCATATCCTGTAGATTGTGTTGCACATCTTTGGTGTGAGATGTCCAGAGTTTATATACACAAAAGAATAACGTACATTACTGGCGTACGGCGGCCTGCCGTATATGGTGGGAGATAATATATGCATGTGCACGTCCACGTCCATACTGTATGTCGAGGCCACACAGAAGGAACGACGTACCTCGTATGCAATCCCCTGTCCAGAGATGAATCATTCTGGTGGCACGAATGAACCCATAGTCCTTCAGGGAGGACTAGATCTGCATGTGCAAGGATAAGTGACACGGGGTGTGTGTCCTCAAGCAACGTGAACCAAGTGTCAGCCGTCGGCGGGGAAGGGTATTTTAGCCAGGTGCGATGTTGTGATACACCCAGGTCGAAGCCCCCCCAGATGAAGTCAGACAGGTCCACCTCGTTGTCCAGTACGATGCACGTGTAGCAGTAACCGGGAGCGTCGTCGAGGCGACAAGCGACACCTCAGGGGCTCACCTCTAACCGGGCACAAGTGTGGGGTCACTGGACTTGTCTCTGGTCACTTCGCGGGTTCGACATAGCCTGCAACAAAGCCTTACAGACAACACAGAGACAGGCAATAGACCAGTAGACACAAAATACCAAAATACCAACACCCATTACGTAAGCATATGTACAGAAAAGTTTGTGTGTAGTCAGTCTGGATTCAGTCACAATTAAGGCATTAAGGCCATCACCAGTAATGTGGTGCCTCGTGTACACAACACTTATGAAAGATATACACACATAGGGGACACACACCAATATGTTACAGTCCTATATATGCGCAACTAGTTCCAGTCCGAATCACTATTGTTCTCGTCCAGCAGTGGGAGTCTGGATCCAATTAAACCAACATACACTGATCCTCTTGACTTAATACATAGGGGAAACTTCTGGTTAGGCCGCATCTGAACAGTCATATCTGTAGGGATTGGCACGGCTACCGGCTGATACGCACAGGATCTACTTATGTTGCCCATCCATTTCGGCCCATGTGTTCTGGCTGCTGAACCCAGCAGGCAAAGTGCAGGACATAAATATGTATCATTATATGGAGATTTATCACACTCGTCCACACCTCTAGTAGGCATTACATAGGGAGTTTGATTAGACCGGTCATGGCATATTACACAGATACTGTTTGCAGCAACCTGGTGAGCGGTTTCTGTCAGCCACTATCGATAGAGGTTTCCCTCGATGCCGTCAGCTGTGGTATTGTATTGGTTAATGCTGTTCACTTTAACGTAATTCTGAAGTGCCTCGTACTCCCCCACACCCTGGAGCAGCGGGTTTTCGCATTTACTATTGCCTGAACCGCCACTTTTAGCCCAGAAATCAATGCCTGCCTGACGAAACTGGAAGCCAGGACTCCAGGCAGGGATGTAGACATAGACTTCATATGTTTCAAGGAATAACGTTTTCTATGACGAGGATGGATAAACTGAGTCCACATGGAGACTGTAATACCATAAGGCATGGATTAACTTACAATGTCTGCCGTCGTCACCTCTGGCAGGTTGGCCATTGACAACAATGCTGGTTGTTGGATCTTGGGTCGCTTCCCCTGGTCGCTTAATTCGAATCTCTAGGGTCAGGGTGTAGTGAGACGATGACTGGTTTTTTGCCCGCTGTATCGGGTCTGATACTACTACCGGAATTTTGGGACTTTGATTGCCAGATTCAGAAGTATGCCTATCACACATGCCATATAAAAGATTTGTACAGTTAGTCTGTCCTTATATTGTTTATGAGTTCCATCGAGTTTATCTAGTGGTTTTTCGTCTATGCTCTCCTTTTGTAAATTCACCAGATCTCTGGTCAGTACTTGGTTGAATATCGATGGATTTTCACAATATCCTTGTTGCTCTTAATATGTGAATGCAAACAAGTGCTGAGAGTCAGGGTGCAATGGGATACTAAAAAATGCTTAACACAGATCAATTACTGTATACCATTTTGTTCCCTCTGGAATATTTAATAACAAAGTTTGTGGATCCGGGACCACTGGGGTCACAGCCACCACTATTTGATTGACTGGTCTTAAATCATGTACCAATCTCCATTTATCTAAATTTGGCTTTCTGATTGGAAAAATTGTTGCACTGGCTTTTTGTGGGGATTAAAACTCTTGCGTCCACTAGCCCTTTAATAGTTGGTCCTATCCCTTCCTCTGCTTGTTTAGACAATGGATACTGTCTCTGATAAAGTAATAGTACATTGGGTCTAACCTGTATTTTTGCTAATCTTGCTGACTTAATCATGTTCCACTTCACTACCCTTTCTGCCTCTGTCATCTTAGGCCCTAAATCTTTGGATTCAAAACCTTGCCCGATCATCAGGGAGATGTGGGAGACTGCGTCTCCAACTTGATACCATTCTTGAATCTGCTCAGGGAGTACAGCATATGTAGCTACTCCTTGCTGGCCAATTATCATGCTGTGCGTGCTGATGTGATATTTTCTTCCTTCTAGTCGTTCTTATCATAATGATGCATATTCTTCATCTTTTCCCTCTTCATCATGTTTCAGGGTACAATGCCATGGTCCTCTAGCCTCACGGCAATCTGGTCGTATGTAGTTTAGCCATGGTTTCCATACCGAGTATTCTTGCCATATTTTTTTATGTATCTTTGTCCTTGACTTCCATTCAATATACTTTGTCCAGTTCTGTCATTTCCTCTTCTTGGCTTACTACTAGGTATTGTCGAGCTAACATTTCTAGGAGTGTTATCCACACTCCCGTTGGCCCACAGTGTATTTTGGCTCCTAATTTGCAGAGCACATCTCTCCCAAGAAGATTAGCTGGAGTGTCTGGGGAATAAAGTAGAGGTGCTTGCACTACTATTCCTTCTATAGTAATCCATTGTGGCTCAGTAAATCATAGAGTCTGAGTTTTCCTGAGAAGCCCACTGTTTTTATTGCTCTACGTGTGAGGGGAAGCTTTGTGCCTTCTTTTCCAATGCTTGTAAATGTTGCTCCTGTGTCAATCAGGAATGGGGCCTGTACTTCATTTCCAATTCCCACCATAATTGTTGGTTCTTGTGCAGGATGCAATGAGGTGGTACACTGCACCAGCTCCCCCTCTGGCTTCTCTGGGCCTCTTCACAGTCCTCCTGGTGCTGGGCCCAATGGGCTCCCTCCTAGCGGTTCTGGGGCTTGTCCTTGAAATCCTGGGCCTGGGCATTGGCCTGCCCAATTTCCAGCTCCTTGTGGTGTTGCTGCGTAATCTTTGTTATATCCATGTTCCCTGGAAAAGCATCACAAAAAAGCCTTACGCTTCATGTAATTCCATTATGAAGTCAGAGTACGTGGCATTTCTCCCATTCTCATGATCTGGGAATCTGGGTGTCTCATGCACAGATTTTCATCCGGCCTTTCATACCTAATCCGCTCCTTCATACTTTGCGTGGGCAGCTTTTCCGCATGCAGAGCATGTTGTATGATGAGGCTCAGCTTTCCAGTGTCCCACGTGATGCATAGGTTTTTCACCTTGTCAGATATTTCTGGAATCATGAAATTCATTCATGAAAGTCCATTCATGACCCTGTTTCTCAAGTGTGCCTCGTACGCTGTATCACTCATATCCTGCTGGGGGAATGAGGCCGCTGTGCGCATTGTGTACTGTATGTCAGTAAGGCGATAGAGATATTGCGCAACTGTCTCGCTGTCCTCTTGTTCCTCGACCTCAGCCTGGTCCCCAGTCACGCTGTTGAGGAGCATACTGAAGATTAGATTACATTAGATAATTCGTTGGGTATCCCATTGGATATTGCATCATAGTTGGAGGCAGTGGCTGTGTCATCATCACTTGTGCTACTCCTCCATTTTGAGGTGGCACAGCCTCAGCAGCGGTCGGAGCCACTATGACTGTCGCCTGTTTTGAGGCTTTATCTTTATCTTCCTTCTTCTTCTTTTCATGGCTTTCTTGTTTATTTCTTGCTAGTTCCCCCAGTTGTGCCTTGTGCAATTGCACTACTAATTCTTCTGCAGCCTTTTTTGCCTCCCTCTTCCTCTTTCTGTGTAACTCTGTATGGTGTATTACATTCGCTTCGAAGGAGGCCCGTGGCATGGTGTTTAGACCCACCACTGTTTCCAGTTGGTCTTGGACTTCCTCAGGGAGTGCCCTTTTTAACATGAGTTTAAACAGTATCTCACTTGCGGGTGTCTCATCCCATGCTGCTCCCATCTCCTCTCTCCAGGACTCCTTGAGTTTCAGCACTGGCACTGTCACGTGGTTCTGTAATTATTGCAGTTGAACGTTAAACGTTTATTCTTTTTCTGGAAAACGTGAGAAATTCTCAAGAAAGACAAGGCAGATATCAAGATCAGAGTATAAGTCCAATAAGTATAACTTCAATAATAATGACAATCAATCAATCAAACAGACTACCAGTTAAATCACTGTTAAATCACTTAGATAAATAATCAAACAAATTGTTAAGTTGTAAAAATTAAATTGTTGTTATATTGTCAAAAAGGAAAAAATACAAATAAAAAATAAAACTTATAACATCATGTAATTCCACTCGGTTAGATAATGCTCCAAGTTTTCAGCTTCTAAAACCTCTAACACTCAGAAAAGAGAGAAAGAAAAAAACAACAATCTTATTGGAACCAAAACAATCTCTCTGTGTGTGTGTTACAAATGTCAGGGTGATTCTAGGCCTTACTGGCACAGAGTTACAGAGGCTAGAATGGAGGGTTTCTTTTACTGAAACAAAAAACACTACATTAGGTTGTTATATGTCTTGATTAATGTAATCATAAATCATATTGTATTTTATGTCTAGTCCTGTTATGAATTAAAAACAGATTTGTATGTATGAATATGCATATGTGTGGACCCAGGAAGACTAGCTGATTGCATAGACTTTCAGCTAATGGGATCCATATAAACAAACACAAACAACAAAAAATAAAATAAAACAAAGACAAAAAATAAAATAAAATAAAAACAACTTACACCTGGTTTAACACTATGGAAAAAAACTTTCCCCAACAAAAACAATTTTTTATGAAGTCAAAAAGAGTGGCCCAAGAATTGTTTAAATTCTTTAACAAACTTAAAATGATTTAATTTTATATGAATGTTTTTTCCCACTAGGCATTAGTATCTGCTCACAAAAAGAGAAAAAAAACTCAGAAAAGCTGTTCTGTGTGTATGTGTGTGTTCAGCTTTGGGAACTAAGTCATAACAGTCTTGTTTTCACAGTGTTCTTCAGTAGCTGGCACACCTGGCCCCTTGCCAGATGGCCCTTATCGCTCCTCGTTAAAATCGTCTCCTTATTGGCTAAAGATATCAGGGTCTCGCTACTTGTTACTGGCTGGCCCAACTGCTAAACAAATACCTGTTACCAGGTATTGGCTTCTAAGCTTGTCTATCTCTGCTCTATGGGGCACCTATTGGCTCATGTGAGGCTGGACTACAAATATGACACCGAATTTGTAGTTCATCAACTAGGAAGTGAGAGCCGGGGAAAAAATGGATGGGAATAAACTCCGTGTACAGTGTTCGGTCAGAAAAATAACTATTGTAGAGCGAGCACAGCAATTTGGATTAAAAGGCTTAGATACTTCTTGGACCCTTGGGGATTTATGAATATTGAAAACTATGAAGCAAGGTGAATCAGATGAATCAGGTGAATCTTATTTTCACTCAGTGTGTCTCATACAGTTCTCTGCTATAATTGAATGCTTGTGTAATTTAAAACAACTTACAACAGGTCTCTCCCCTAAAGTTTTAACTGTCATATTGCCTACAATATTGCCTGCTGTCTTTGCAACAAATATTTAGTCAACTGCTCTTTTAAGGCCGGTAGGACATCCGGAGTGGCCCAATACAAATGTTGTGTAGTCTTTTTTGTGGCTCCCTTCTTCTTTCCTGCCCCATCATGCTCTGTTTCTGATTTAGTTTCTGTTTTTATTTCATCACTACTAGGGTCCAAACAAGGTACTCTGGCAATGAGATCAGTTTCATCATAATTATTGCCAAGAGTCGCATGCAATATAAATCTGTAATCAGCCCCGGTCAATTGATTATGACGGGTGGCTCTTAGTAACATGTCTACATAGTGAAGTTTTGAAGGGGATGGGAGCATTTTAATGATGTCCCTTAAATCCCCTAGTGACGGTGGATTGATGCATGCTGCATTAAGAGCGGAACCAACGGTGGCATTAAAGAATGGGGGTTTGATATCTGACCCAGAATCTAATACAGCATCGCCATTATTATCTGTGTCTGTGTCTGTCTCGTCATTTCGTGGCGTACCTTGCAGCTTAGTGCGAGCGTCATTATCTGGCTTAGAATCGAATGCGTTTTTAGTTATTTCAGCGGCACAGCATGCAACCGGGGCCGATGAAGTAACAGAAGGATCAACATTGCTTAAACTAGGATATAGAGTTGCAAAAGTTGCCGATGGCCCCGTATCATTATACGGTGAGGGCTGGGTGCGTGAAGCAAATGGCGATTTCGGTGTAGTTTGGGGATTAAACTTTGGCAAAGATTTTAGTTCCACTTTCGAGTTTGGAATAGAGTGATATTTATCCCAGATTAGTTTCATTTCTAGCCATTTCTTATAACCATTTGTCATGTACTGATAATCCCAATCAGAGTCACCGAAGCCGTCATATATTTGAATGAAAGCAGACGGCAAATATTCAGGTTTAAAAGTACCACCGCGATTATATGTCAAAAACTGAGGTTGGGATTCGGTCCACCTCGCTAAATTATCTATCCAGGGGGTAGTATAACAACCTAGACCACAACGGTTCATCCATTCACGAGGAGTTTCCTCGTGGTTTGGCTTAGGATATTTAGTTCCTGAATTACCCATGTCCAACTACAGATACAACCAATGTTATTACACACAAACAACACAACACAATTAACACACCACAATCAACACAACACAAACAACACAACACAATTGGACAACAGTGACTGAGACAGAGAGGGCATTCAAATAAATTTATAGCCTCTAACCTTAGAGACGTTGCACTTGCTTTTTTCACTGGTTCAATAACCAGTGACGAATTCCCTTACACATTGTGCATACATTCGACAATATCGATTTAACTATACACGGATATGGATATCAGCACAGTAGTGCCTACACTTTGAACGGTATGACTAGATACCAATCAGCACTTGCCCGCCCTTCTGATATCCCCCAATATAGATACCAGTACACGAGGTAAGTGCCTACACTTTAACAGGTATGACAAGATACCAAATCAGCACTTACCCGAATATAACAAAAAAAAAGGAGGAAGAAAAAGAACTCAAACTCAAGTTGTTTCCATGTATTTTTGTAAAGATAATAAAGATGCTTTAGACCAATTGTGTCGGTAGCTCACTGAATATCTGAATATTAAACATGCTAATCGTGATCTCTCTCAGGTTGTCAGCGCACTCATCCGAAGCGCACCTTCGCGGCGCACTCTGGTGATGTCATTCCCTGTCGCATGACTTTTATACTCGGCACTGCTATTTAAGCACGCCGTTCATGCTAGATTCTTGCCAGATGATCTCTCGTCACTACGTCGCTTGTTGAGTCACTCCTGCCAGCCTCCGGTCTGAGTGTTAACGGCCTGCACCCCAGCAGAGTTGGAGCGGAGATCCTCTCGGACCACATCTCCAGGGCGCTGAACACCTTCTGACTGGTAAATTACTCTTTAAATTTAAATCTTAATAGCCATCCTTCACCTCAGCACATTGACACAGAAAATGCACACATAGCTCACCCTATAGAAACTGTGTCTGTTCCCCGAGCAGTGAGATCCAAAAGTAAATACACGAGAAGTCCTCGAAATAATCTTACTGTAATTAGACCAGAAAAATGCCAAAGAAACAAACAAAAACAGTTCTTAAAGTTTGGACTTCTGAACATTAGATCTCTTGCACCCAAAGCACTTATTGTAAATGAAATGATCTTAGATAATAGCCTTACTGCACTCTGCCTCACCGAAACGTGGATTAAACCAAATGAATACATCAGTCTAAACGAGTCTACACCATCAGGATATATCTATAAGCACGAACCTCGTCTGACTGGTCGTGGAGGTGGTGTCGCCACTATCCTTAGTGATTACCTCACTGTTACCCAGAGAACACAGCCTAGATTTAGTTCTTTTGAAGTGCTCGTCCTTAATGTTACACTATCGCACGTGCACACGAAGAAATCCCTGATGTCTCTTGCTCTAGCGACCGTGTACAGACCCCCAGGGCCCTACACAGTTTTTCTTAGAGAATTCACAGATTTTCTCTCAGACCTATTAGTTAACTTTGACAAAGCATTAATTGTAGGAGACTTTAACATTCATGTTGACGACACAAACGACGCTTTAGGACTCACATTTATGGACTTACTAAACTCACTTGGGCTCAAACAAAACATCACTAGTGCAACTCACCGACGTAACCACACACTAGATTTAATAATATCACACAGAATAGAGGTCACTGATATAGATATCATACCCCAAAGTGATGACATCACAGACCATTACCTTATAATGTACACACTACCTATAGAACAGACTAACTGTGTCTCACCACGTTATCGACTCGGTAGAACCATTATTTCGACCACCAAAGACAGATTCACAAACAACCTGCCTGATCTGTCTGGACTTCTTAATGTACCCTCAAACTCAAACGACCTAGATGCAATGACTAACAGCATAGACGCTATATTCACTAGCACATTAGACACTGTTGCCCCAGTCAGATTACAGAAGGTTAGAGATAAAACACTTGCACCATGGTATAATAGTCACACTCACACCCTCAAGAGAGAAACCCGTAACCTCGAACGGAAATGGAGAAAAACTAAATTAGAGGTGTTTAGAATTGCGTATAAGGACAGTATGTCCAGCTATAGACAGGCTCTAAAAGCTGCTAGGGCTGAGCACCTGAGCAAACTCATAGAAAATAACCAGAACAATCCCAGGTTTTTATTTAGCACAGTGGCTAGTTTAACAAAAAATCAGAAATCTGAACACACTATTCCATCACATTTCAGTAGTGAGGACTTTATGAGATTCTTCACTGATAAAATCGAAAGTATCAGGAATAAAATAGGTGACGCCCAACATATGAGAGCAACCAGTGACACAATCTCACCTAAGGCTTTACACAGCTTTACAAGTACAGGACAGGAAGAGTTAGATAAACTTATTACTACAGCTAAATCAACAACATGTTCACTAGACCCCATCCCAACTAAATTACTGAAAGAAGTGTTACATAAAGCTGGTGAGCCTCTTCTTAATATCATTAACTCCTCGTTATCTTTAGGTTACGTCCCGAAGTCTTTTAAGTTGGCAGTTATTAGGCCACTCATCAAAAAACCTAACTTAGACCCTAATGAACTATCAAATTACAGACCTATCTCACACCTCCCGTTTATGTCTAAAATACTTGAAAAGGTTGTGTCTGTTCAACTGAGCTCCTTCTTACAGGAGAGCAACATCCTTGAAGAGTTTCAGTCAGGTTTCAGGCCCCATCATAGCACAGAAACTGCACTTGTTAAAGTTACAAACGACTTGTTCTTAGCTTCGGACCAAGACTGTATGTCACTATTAGTTCTACTTGACCTTAGTGCTGCATTCGACACTATAGATCACAACATTCTTCTAGATCGCTTACAATATTACACAGGTATTCATGGTCAGGCTTTAAGCTGGTTTAGATCCTATCTGTCTGACCGATACCATTTTGTAGAATTAAATGGTGAATCCTCCAGTTTACTACCAGTTAATTATGGGGTCCCTCAAGGATCAGTTCTAGGACCTCTGCTTTTCTCTATATACATGCTTCCATTAGGGAACATTATTAGAAGACATGGGATTAGTTTCCATTGTTATGCTGATGACACACAGTTATATATCTCATCAAAACCAGATGAAATAGCCACAGTGTCCAAATTAACTCGGTGCCTTAGAGAGATAAAAGACTGGATGAGCTGCAACTTTCTATTGTTAAACTCCGATAAGACTGAAATACTACTCATAGGTCCAAAAACCAGTGCACATAAACTCTCACAACTTAACTCCCATTTAGAGGGATGTACTGTTACAAGTAGCTCGACAGTGAAAGACCTCGGTGTTATACTAGACAGTAACTTGTCTTTTAAAAATCATATCGCCCATACTACCAAAACAGCCTTCTTCCACCTTAGAAACATTGCCAAGCTGAGAAACATCCTGTCTGTATCTGATGCTGAGAAGCTAGTTCATGCGTTCATGACCTCTAGACTGGACTATTGTAATGCATTACTAGGTGGTTGTCCTGCATCTTTAATAAATAGGTTACAGTTAGTCCAAAATGCAGCTGCCAGAGTTCTCACTAGGACAAGAAAGTATGACCATATAACCCCAATTTTATCATCTCTACACTGGCTACCTGTTAGGTATAGAATTGACTACAAACTGCTGCTACTTACGTACAAGGCTCTTAATGGTTTAGCTCCCATGTATCTAACTAGTCTGCTAACACGTTACAATCCTTCACGCTCTATGAGATCACAAAACTCAGGACTTCTGGTAGTTCCCAGAATATCTAAGTCTACTAAAGGTGGTAGAGCATTTTCTTATTTAGCTCCCAAACTTTGGAATAGTCTTCCTGATAGTGTTCCTCAGACACACTTTCCCAGTTTAAATGTAGATTAAAAACTCATCTCTTCAGTCAGGCGTACACATAATACATCCCATAATAGTATGCACCAGTACATCAGACCAGCACATTTTTATGAACAGCAGATATGTTAATCCCTTTCCACTGCTTTTCTCTTTGTACCCATCCCGAGGCATCCAGACACTGTACCAGCTCCCATCGTCCTCTGTGGGACGAAGCCTTTGGACATCCACTGAGCCGAGGCCAACTCTAAGAATCCTGAGACATCTCCAGTTAGACTCTGTGGTACTCAGAAGATCAGAAGTCCTTAAACCTCACACCAATACACCATTTGTTTGACTGTATATTACAATCACACCCCCAGTGTCACCCATATGAGGATGGGTTCCCCCTTGAGTCCGGTTCCTCTCAAGGTTTCTTCCTTTACCAATTTAAGGGAGTTTTTCCTTGCCACTGCTGCCTGAGTCATCTCAGACTTGCTCATAGGGGAATAAATACATACACACTGTGAACTATATACATCTAATAATAATCTAGAATTTTTATTCTGTTAATTCTTATTTCTTTTATGATTCGTTATTTCCTTTATCATTAATTATGTCTACCTTCTGCTTTATGTTTATGTTCTGTAAAGCTGCTTTGAGACAATGTCTATTGTAAAAAGCGCTATACAAATAAACTTGAATTGAATTGAATTGAATTGAATTGAGTGTTATCTGTGCCTCGCGTTTTCTATTTCCGTGTGGATTTTCCCGTCTCGGATTACCTTTTTTCCCTGTCATTCCTTACGTGAGTTTTCTCTGCTGCCGGTTGTTTTGGTTCCGTTTTTTGCGCTCCGGTTATTGACATTTCGGATTACCCTTTTTCCTGTGTGGATTTCTGCCCGTTTCTGATTGGATTATTTTTTTCAGCCCAAGACTTTGCCTGGTTACATTCTGTGCATTTATGTTTTCATATATAGACATTTATTACTATCCTTTATGTTAATAAATTCTTTTTTTTTTGGACCCTGGCCTGCGTTTGGGTTCTCCTTCCCAGCACCCTCATCTGTTTCACTGATAGTATCATCTGGCCAATAATGAACCCAGCAGGATCTCAGGAGATGCAGTCCCAGCTCGACTCCTTGTCCAAATCCTCCGCTGCGCATGAGCGCCAACTCAAGGAGATAGCCGCATCCACCAATGAGCTCATTCGGCGCATGAGCATGCTCGCCACGACACAGGCCTCCTCGCCCTTTACAAGGCCACCTGCCCAGCCCCCCCAACCCGTGGTCGAGCAGAACATAAACCCCATTCGGGAGCCACACCTGCCCCATCCCGAGCGTTTTTCTGGTGAGGCGGGACTTTGCCGTGCATTTTTGATGCAGTGCTCAGTGATCTTCGAGCTCCAACCCTCCTCCTTCCCTTCGGATCGGTCCAAGGTAGCGTACGTTATCTCTTTGTTATCTGGGAAGGCCAAGATCTGGGCAACAGCAGAGTGGGAACGTCAGTCAGTCATCTGCTTCTCGTTCGATGCCTTTTCGGCTGAGCTGCGCAAGGTTTTCGACTCCACTCTGCCTAAGATGGACGCCACTCGAGCCTTGTTCGAATCATCTCAGGGGTCCCGCTCAGTGGCTGAGTATGCTGTGGATTTCCGCATGGCAGCTGGGGACAGTGGCTGGAACCCCACGGCGCTCTACGACGCGTTCTACCGCGGCTTGTCCCCCCAGGTGAAGGATGAACTCGCGGCCCGAGAACTCCCTCGAGAGCTTGACGACCTGGTTTGTCTGGCAACCAGGATCGATCGCCGTATCCAGGAACGAAGAGAGGAGGGACGCCCAACCCGTTCCTGGCCTCCCAGAACCCCGAATGCCAAGCCCCCTGTCGAACCAGACAGGTCATATGGGCCTCCCAGAAACCCATATGTCAAGACCCGCTCAGAGTCTTACAGATCACACTCGCCTCCACCTCCCCAGCCCATGGAGATAGGACGGCGTCTCCTGTCCGCAGCAGAAAAGGAGCGGCGCCGGGCCCACGACCTCTGTCTCTACTGTGGCAAGGCAGGACACTTTGCCTTCGCATGCCCAGCAAAAGACAGGGCTCGCCGTTGACGGAGGAGCCCGCGGCGAGCCTCTGGTGTTTAGCCTCCCCCAAGCCACTTCTCCGAGCCCGTTTCCAGATCAAGAGCCAAGAACATGATCTAGCGGTCTTCGTTGACTCTGGAGCTGACGCGGAGTTCCTTAGTGCGTCAGCTGGAGATCGAGACTGAACCTCTACCCGCTAGTCTCCAGGTACGGGCCCTGGATGGCCATATCCTTCACCGAGCTCGCTACCGCACCAAGCCCCTGCTGGTGTCCGTCACCAAGGAACACATGGAGTGGATCTCCTTCCTTGTTATCCCTTTGCCCCATGCACCAGTCATGTTTGGATTACCTTGGCTGCAGAAACATAACCCTCACCTGGATTGGTCCAGCGGCCGGGTCCTTGGTTGGGGGATCTACTGCCAGGCTCATTGCCTGACCACCTTGGCACCCCGCTCGTTATCAGTCAAGGAGGACCTGCCCCCCGATCTCTCTCTGGTGCCTGCTGAATACCATGATCTGGGACAAGTGTTCAGTAGAGCTTGTGCCACTTCCCTACCACCACACAGACCTTATGACTGTGCTATCGACCTCCTGCCAGGCACTGCCCCCCCCCCCCCCCGGGGGCGCCTGTACCACCTATCCAAGCCTGAAAGGGAAGCCATGACCCAGTATATACAGGAGTCCTTGGAGTCAGGCATTATCCGCCCGTCTTCATCCCCAGCCGGTGCAGGTTTTTTCTTTGTGGAGAAGAAGGATGGGACTCTACGACCCTGTATTGACTATCGGGGTCTGAACGCCATCACCATTAAAAATCGCTACCCGTTGCCTCTCATGGCCTCCGCTCCTTCAGGGGGCCACCATTTTCTCCAAGCTGGACCTTCGGAACGCCTATCACCTAGTCCGCATCCGTGAGGGCGACGAATGGAAGACCGCATTCAACACTCCCACTGGCCATTACGAGTACCGGGTGATGCCGTTTGGCCTCACCAATGCCCCAGCAGTATTCCAAGCACTGGTTAATGACGTTTTACGGGACATGTTAAACCTATTTGTGTTTGTTTACTTGGACGACATCCTCATTTTTTCCCGCACACCTGAGGAACACATCCATCACGTCCGTGCAGTGCTCCAGAGGCTTTTGCAGAACCAGTTATATGTCAAGGCTGAGAAATGTGATTTCCATGTCACGAAAACCACCTTCTTGGGTTTCATTCTGGCAGCAGGGAGTGTTCGGATGGATCCTGACAGAATCAAGGCTGTTCGGGACTGGCCCTGCCCTGGAACACGTAAGCAGCTCCAGCAGTTCTTGGGATTCACTAATTTCTATCGGCGATTCATCCGGGGTTACAGCTCGGTTGCTGCACCCTTGCACCAGCTCACTTCTCCTCTTCAACCTTATTCTTGGGGGCCTCAAGCCGAGCAAGCCTTCAAGAAGCTGAAGCAGCTTTTTACCTCTGCCCCCATCCTCTCCTTGCCGGATTCCACGCGACAATTTGTGGTTGAGGTTGATGCATCTGATACCGGAGTTGGGGCCGTTTTGTCTCAAAGGGACGTCAAGGACAATAAACTTCACCCGTGTGCTTTCTTTTCACGCCGTCTCTCCTTGTCTGAACGTAACTACACTATCGGCGAACGTGAGCTACTGGCAGTCAAACTCGCTTTGGAGGAATGGCGGCACTGGCTGGAGGGTGCGGAACTACCGTTTCTGGTCTGGACTGACCATAAGAATCTTGAATATCTCCGGACTGCCAAGAGACTGAAACCCCGGCAGGCTTGTTGGGCACTCTTTTTCGGCAGGTTTAACTTTGTGCTGTCTTATCGGCCGGGAACGAAGAATGGGAAGCCAGATGCTCTCTCTCGTCAGTTCTCCCCCGATCCCGTCGAGGCCGTTGCTGAACACATTCTTTCCCCCTCTGTCACTGTTCGGGCGCTTCGACTCGGGATAGAGAGAAGGGTTCAGCAAGCCGTGTCTAACCTGCCGGTCCCTACTGACTGTCCTGAAGGCAAACTTTATGTCCCTGACCAGCTCCGTTCCCAAGTTCTTCAGTGGTGTCACAACTCTCGGCTTTTCTGTCATCCCGGTTTCCCTCGAACCCTATCGGTTCTCCAGCGTCGTTTCTGGTGGCCTTCGCTCAGACATGACGCACGGGAATTTGTCACTGCCTGCCCAGTATGTGCGCAACACAAGAGCTCTCGATCTCGCCCTGCCGGCCTCCTGCGGCCCCTGCCGATCCCTTGCAGACTTTGGTCCCACATCTCACTTGATTTCGTTACCGGCCTCCCTCTTTCTGATGGCTACTCCGCTATCCTCTCTGTGGTCGATCGCTTTTCCAAGCTCGTCCATTTTGTCCCCCTGACCAAACTCCCTTCAGCCAAGGAAACGGCGTTGCTCCTCCTCCAACACGTTTTCCGGCTCCATGGCATTCCCCGGAATATAGTCTCGGACAGGGGACCCCAGTTCACCTCCAATTTTTGGAAGGAATTCTGCCAGCTCTTAGGCGTCTCCATTAGCCTCTCCTCTGGGTTTCACCCCCAGTCCAATGGGCAGATGGAACGGCTCAACCAGGAGCTGGAGACGGGGCTCCGTCTCCTCTGTGCCGAGGATCATTCGTCTTGGGCCTCCAACCTTGTTTGGGTCGAGTATGCCCATAACTCTCTGCCTACTGCTGCCACGGGTCTTTCCCCTTTTCAGGCTGCCTATGGCTATCAGTCCCCATTATTCTCCACACAGGAGCTAGAAGCCTCAGTTCCCTCAGCCTTGGCCCTCGTGAGGCGCTGTCGTCGAGTCTGGAGAAGAGCCCGCCTCGCCTTGCTGAGATCTTCCCGGAGTTATGCTCGCTGGGCCAACCGCGGACGCCGCCCCGCTCCTCCTTACCGTGTCGGGCAACGGGTGTGGCTTTCCACCAAAGACCTCCCGTTGAAGATTGCATGCAGGAAGCTGGCTCCCCGTTTCATTGGACCGTTCCCTATATCTAAGGTTATCAATCCAGCTGCGGTCCGGCTCAAGCTGCCCAGAGTGTTTTCGCATCCACCCCACCTTTCACGTTTCCAGGCGCGCCACATCTTGGACCCGGACCTCCTCTCCCAGTTCCATCGTGACCACCCCGACCAGCCTGGTGGGACGTCGTGAGACGCCCCGTGGAGGGGGGGTACTGTCAGCGCACTCATCCGAAGCTCACCTTCGCGGCGCACTCTGGTGACGTCATTCCCTGTCGCATGACTTTTATACTCGGCACTGTTATTTAAGCACGCCGTTCATGCTAGATTCTCGCCAGATGATCTCTCGTCACTACGTCGCTTGTTGAGTCACTCCTGCCAGCCTCCGGTCTGAGTGTTATCTGTGCCTCGCGTTTTCTATTTCCGTGTGGATTTTCCCGTCTCGGATTACCTTTTTTCCCTGTCATTCCTTACGTGAGTTTTCTCTGCTGCCGGTTGTTTTGGTTCCGTTTTTTGCGCTCCGGTTATTGACATTTCGGATTACCCTTTTTCCTGTGTGGATTACTGCCCGTTTCTGATTGGATTATTTTTTTCAGCCCAAGACTTTGCCTGGTTACATTCTGCGCATTTTCATATATAGACATTTATTACTATCCTTTATGTTAATAAATTCTCTTTTTTTTGGACCCTGGCCTGCGTTTGGGTTCTCCTTCCCAGCACCCTCATCTGTTTCACTGATACAGGTTACTAACTGTAAGCAGGAAAAAGGGAGAGTCCACCTCCGTGTTTTGGACTCGATTTAGCCAGGTGTGGCGACATTTAGGAGGAATGGAGCTCAAACTTTAACCTCCTTGGCCGTGATCTTATGAGTCTCCTGGGACTCTTGATTGTTTTTAGAGGTTCCCACATGACTGTACAAACTCTCGATACCTCTGTTCCAGATATCAAAAATCCGTTCACAATTTTGCATTAGATTCAATCGCATGAATCCTCTAGGAGGAGCATTTAAAAGTTTACCGCATGCAGCTGTCAAAAAATCCACCATTGTGACTGACACACTTCCTGGGGCCTGTTGGTGGCGCTATACACGGGACTCACAATAAGTACATCGATGCGATCGGAATCCTTGGCTGAACATACACACCGCGTGTCATCACAATAAGACATTTTTTGCCTTAGATATTAGACACTTCCTGTTTCTCTGAATGAGCCATAAATTAGTCACCTCGCCATGGCAGCACCGTTCGAGGTATCAAAAATCCCTTCGGAATTTAGCAAATGCAATGTCTCGGCATCATGTTGACCACGTTTGGTGTCAATCGCATGAACTCCCTAGGAGGAGTATTTAAAAATTCACCAATGCAACTGTTGTGACTGACACCCCTGCTGAAAAAAGCATAAGGTCTGTTTTGCATGCTGGGACCAGCTTGGAATGGTGGTAAGCTGGTCCAGCATTAGGTGCTGGTTGCTGGTGTGCTGGCCGACCAGCCTGGGATACTGGTGTGCTGGTCAACATATGCTGTCTATGATGCTAGTATAATCCCAGCAAGACCACAACAAAACCCAATTGCAACATATCATATTTCTTAGTGCATATTCATAGTTAAATAAAGATCAAGACAATTTTATAGAGAATTGCAAATCACTTTTTAATACAGAAAAACATTAAGGATATTCCTATCATTTACATGGCTTTCTTTTATATATATATATATATATATATATATATATATATATATATATATATATATATATATATATATATATATATATATATATATATAAAGAAAGAAAGCCATGTAAATTGCCATCACACTGTAATTGCTGAAATGAATTTTCTTTGTGGTAATTAATTTTTGTGCTCATTTCATTTTCTTTCTACATTTCTCTTTCTATGTCGAAATGAATTTCCGTCCCCCCACCCACCCACTCTGGTCATGCTGACCTGTGATAAGTGTGTTCTTGTTTTCTTGTTTTTGTACCCTGTGTTTCTGCAAACATAAGCAGGATGGTAAGGCTTGCTGATAACATAACCATAATCTTAAGGGAATAGAGAACGAGGAAACCTCTGTCATGTAAAAATGTATTTCTGTGTTATATGTTATATGTCATCTTCCCCTCTTCTGATTTAATGTTCTTGATTTGATTCTATCCTGTTCCTTTAGTCCTCTTGACTGGATGAAAAGACAAGATAGGTTGATCTGCTTGTGAGATTACTCGCAGGACACTCAGTTTCTCTTTGCTCATGTACAGAGTTGTGAGGAAGCAGCATTCTAGCATACCCCTATCTATGTTGACGAAACTTAGCCTCTGCCTTATCTCATACACCATAGCTTACTGTATTTTCATTGCGTATATATTCTGTTCTGTCGCTCAGTTCTTTGAGCAGCTGTTTGGAATAAACCAGATTTGATTTCACTCGTGTGGTTTGTTCTCTCAGTGCTCCGGAGAGCTCCTATTGTTTGCAGAGGTAAAGAGACGTGGACAAGTGCGAGGAGGAATCTTTCTTACAGTAATATACACACGTGCACAAATAACATAACACAATATAACCGTTACGTCACACATTTTTGGTCTTAGCTTCAACTCTCTCTTTTAGCGAGTAACAAGTAGTATGTGGTGGTGATGACCATGTTTTTTTTAAGAGGTGCTACCCGGAGTCGTTTGCCTTTAGACAACTACTGCTCTATGTTTTCTTTATTCTCTGAAAAATTATAGAAACAAAGTAAGAAAAAAACTCTCTCACTCATTTGTTTATATTGTGCAATGAATGAGTTAGGATAAAACAGCTACTGCTTAAGTTACATACCTTTAAGCATTACTATTTGTGCCCTGAAGAAGTCTTGCTTCCATCGTACCCAATAAACCTGAGTTTGGTCAAGCATGTCGTAGTTAAAGTCCTTAATTTCACTAGTTGAAACATCTGCCATGAATCAGAATGCAAACATTCTGATTCCCAGTGATCAGCAGATTCGTCGTGTAGAAGCGGAAGCTTTTTATTTACCCCAAAACAAAATCCTAATTACGGTGGCAAAAATATGATGATCTTGAACATGTGCACTTACACTAATTTCGATAAACACTGTAACATATATAATGTAGTCGAAAACATTGCGAGATTTATTTTTGGAAAGTGCAGGAACTACATTTACCTTCATGAACATAGTTGCTTTAACCCTCTGGGGTCCATAGGCTCGCAGGCGCGTTTTTGGCGCTTTTTTCCTCTTCAACACATTACAAATATGAACTGATAACTCCGCCAATACGAACATGATACATGTGTCTAATGAAAGCCCGAAATGTCTACTTTTAAATGATGTAATTAAAATCGAAAGCAAATATTGTCTTTTTGTGTAATCTGTATGTAAGTAAAGAGAGGTACAGTTTTTCTGGCTCGACCTCATTAGCGCTAATGTGATCCCACCTACCGCATGCGCGCCATTCATATGGAAATTACCTGACGCGGGATATGCAAACAAGATAAACGCCCCAAACAATGCTGTACGAAGCACCAAGTTTTAACAGATTCCATTAAAGTTGAAAAAAGATTCCATTAAAGATTTTAACAGAGACATATTGTATTGGTCATATAAAATATTGTTACTTGTATACATATTGTTACTTTATTATTAATTTTAAGCATCTGTCTTGTAGTATAGTATAATATAGTATATGTTTGCTCGGTCTCTTGTCTGGCACACATGCACTTTATGTGGATTTTAGGATTTTTTTTAGTACTTATCTCTTGTCTGGCTCTGTTTGCACTGGTTAAATATTCTAAATAAACTACAAACACAAAATATACACATTTAATTTGTCTTCACATTCTTTTAACTCCTTTTTGTAATCTCCACATTCTTGTAACTCCTCTCTCAGTCACACACTTACCTGTAAAGCTCCCGAGTCAGCAAATTTCCTTTGGCTCAGATTTGGGCCAGATTAGTTTGTGATTGTCGGCCCAGATATGGCCCACATCTCCTTTGCCAAAACTGAACCAAAGCAGAGCCATGTTTACCAAGCATGAGCCAAATGTAATTAATGTGGCCCAAATATGGCACACCTCTTCTTTGCCAAAACTGAACCAAAGCAGTGCCACAAGTCCACCAAACATGAGACAAATAATACAATTTAATGTGGCCCAGATATGAGCCTTATATGCAATTTTAGTATGGTTGAGTTCTGTTAAAATCTATTGGCCCATATGTGCCACACATGCAGCTGACAGTATGTAAAAGTCTTATTAACTTAAAGGTAAATGAAACACTCAACAACAAATGTACTCAAAACAATTTACTTCAAAACAAGTGTTTAAATAATTACAGCTTTAAGAGTAAACATAAGAATACATTTAAGAATGTATTCAACTGTGGATAAACATTGTTTTCTCAAAAACACAATCATGTACATACATGCTGCTCACATAATATTGTAGTCCAGTTTGTGCTGATTACAGTGATATTAGACTTTAGCCATTTATATCTTCATAAGCAACTGAAAAATGCACAAATGTCAGGGTATGACAAAACTTCTCCAGGCCCAAAAATACCCTTAGACCCCAGAGGGTTAAGTAAGTATGTGTTTTAAGTAAATAATGTAAGAATAGTGTTCTGTGTTCTGTGTATGTCAAGTGTTCATCAGATGGATAGCCTGAGGGAAGAAACTGTTCCTAGAAACTTGTCTAGTGAGGTGACTGTTGGCAACGGTGAAGGCACCACGTGAAGACCAAAATCAGCTCCATACAGTAGTTTTCATTATCTTTAATTCTGACTTCATTGAAAGAACCAGCAGTTCAACTTCCTGTTAAAATTCAAACTCATCTCCATCTGGGACAAGACCAGTTACTGTGGTCTTCAGTAGTAGGACATAAGGATCCATTGAGTTATTAGCAGGAGAGCAGTGAGGAGAGCAAAAGGCACAGGGTAGAAAAATAAAACAAAAATGGCTTGTTGGTGGGTTTATTATTTTCTAGAATAGTCCTTTTTTTTTTTTTACAAAGTTCGTACATGTTTATTTTTATTGAAGTCAAAGTTTAGCCAAAATTGAGATTCCTCCTACTCTAGATTTTTCGTGGGCATGCTTTTTATCTTGTGTGTGTGTGTCTGTGTATGTGTTGGGGCGTTTGTGTATCTGTGTAGGCTATATGTACGTGTGTGTGTGTTGGGGGTGTGTGTATCTGTGTGTATATGTGTGTGAGTTTGTGTGTGTGTGTGTGTGTGTGTGTGTGTGTGTGTTGGGGGCATGTGTATATGTGTGTATATGTGTGTGTTGGGGTGTGTGTATCTGTCTGTGTGTGTATATGTGTGTGAGTTCGTGTATCTGTGTATGTTGGGCGTGTGTGTAACTGTGTGTGTATATGTGTGTGTTAGGTGTGTATATCTGTGTGTGTGTGTGTGTGTGTGTGTGTGTATGTGTGTTGGGGTTTGTCTGTGTGTCGGGGGCTTGTGTATCTCAGTGTGTGTGTATCTGTGTTAATGTGTATATGTGTTTGGGTGCTTGTGAGAATCTGTGTATACTGTATATGTGTGTGTATGTTTTGCGGTGTGTCTTAGAACAAAATTTAAAATCCCACGCATGTGCACTTCAGACACTTACTACAATTACCACACACACACAATAATGTGTCAAAAGGTTTATTAAGATTTATTAAAATGTTCTACACGTATGTGGACATGTAGCACATTTTTTTGTGAATGATATTAAGGGAAACAGATGACCATCAGATTAATAAAGATCACAGAGCGGTTACTTTTCAAATCCCATGCACATGTGCAGCTCGAGTTAAATTTAAACCCTACATGCATGCGCAGTGGCGGCTTTTCTTCAGCCACACTGCGCTACATTGTGGAAATGGATCTACTTCTGGACTATACTTCTGAACCTTTCATAGCCCGACGTGAGCCATTTCAGGAACGGATAAGCCAATTTAGCAGCCTGTATTTAGAATCAGAAGGAGGAGTGGCTGTTCCAGAAGAGGACAATGACTCAAGTCGCCTACCACCTCCACCGGAAGAGGATGAGAAAAGTCTGATCAATCTTACCATTACAACAAAGGTGAGACAACTGTGGGACAGACTGGACAAAATCGAGGAAGATGGTGTAGAACGGGCATCACCAAATTCATGCGCAGTTAATCTAGTTAATCTAGTCCTGTCTATTACGACAGGAGCGTCATCAAAAATCATTCTTGTGAAGCCGTTATGGATACAGGCAGTTCATAGTCTTTAATCCAGGAGTCATTGTGGAGGAGATGGAAGGGTGAGACTGATTATTGGCAGTCCAGTCAGGAAATGGCCATGTTCAGAGGGCCTTAGGTGAAGTTACTTGGCAGTGTACTCTACAAGGATGCACAAACCCACTGTGACTATTCATCATGAGAGATGAGGATCTGACTTTTCCACTCATCTTAGGCCTTGAGTTCCTGTAGTCACACTGGATTTTGATAGCTCCACATATTCCTTGCCTGGGCAAAAGGAGATATTACACCCCTTTTCTTGTTATGACCAATCACCCTCAGTTAACCTACACTGTGTCCTACCAATAGTGCAAATATCCAATGACTCCGTAGTTGCCATTAAAGAGTTGGTGGATCTTGCTGATGCCACTCGGACCGAGAAGAGGCGATTAGAGGGGTTGCTGTTAAAGTGGCCGACTATCTGTACTGATGCACTGGGTCAAACCTCTATCATTAAGCACCAGATCATAACTAATGACCCCATCCCTGAACGGAAAAGAGCTTATCCTGTTCCAGGTAATAAGCAAAACTTCATTGATAAGGAAGTCAAGGCCATGCTAAGTAAAGGTATAAGACGGTCATCTACATCTCCATGGGCAGCTCCAGTAGTACCTAAGAAGGATGGAGGTATGCGTTTCTGTGTGGATTATCGGGCCTTGAATGCCAAAACCTCGCTTGATGGCTTTCCCATGCCTCAGATACAAGATATCTTGGAGTCTGTCTATGGAGCAACAGTATTTAGTACCCTAGACCTCAAGACGGGATACTGGCAAGTGCTGATGGATGAATGTAGCATCCAAAAAACGGCTTTTGTTACACAGTACAACCAATATGAATTTGTTCGTCTTGGTTTTGGATAAAAAAAATGCTGGAGCAACGTTCCAAAGGCTGATGGACAAAGTTCTACAGGACCTTATAGGCAAATGTTGCTTTGAGTATATAGACGACATTGTTGTATACTCCAGAGACGTCCACCAACATTTTCAAGATCTGAAGAAGGTGTTTGCTGGGAATCAGCAGGCCTAACCCTTAACCTCAGGAAATGTAAATTGGTAAGGAAATCACTGACTTTTCTGGGACACGTCATTTCAGCGGAACATGTCAAGACCAAGGATTACAAAGTGGATTGTGGTGGAAATTTCTAACCTTAAGATGTTCATAAGGCTTTGTCCTTCTATGCTTGTACCCTGTGTGCGTCATGACCAGAGACTGACATTGTCATCAGTAGGTTTTGTTAAGATTATGACAAGGGTAGTAGGGACTGGGGATGATCAGATTAGCTTGGTCAGAAGATGCATTTGGTAATTTTGAGCCAATGATTGATGATGTTTTGCTTTTACATATCTTTTGTTTTCTTGAGTTCTGTCTATAAAACCTTGATGTAATCAATGATTGTGGCCCTTCATCCCTCATGCTACATGTGGAGTGTTGGGTCCTGCTGCACAGCTGAGCACAATAAATTGTGTAACCTTTTTTACTCTTGCTCGTGTTTACCAGTGTTATATTCTTTAAATCTCTCGAACCTCAGAACTTCCACAACAGGATGATGTCAGAAATTTTCCTACACCCAAAATTATTAAAGAAGTGATTCCTAGGCCTTGCAAGGTGGTATCATCACTTTATTCCGCATTTTCCAGAGCATGCTGCCCCACTTCATGCCCTTAAGAGGAAGGGTGTACCAAGGAACTGGACATAGGAATGCCAACATTCTTTAGAAGATTTGAAGAATGCCCTGCAAAAGGCCCCAGTTCTCATGCCTCCAGATTCAAGTAAAACATTTAAAGTGGCTTTGGACTTGGGGCCGTACTGACTCAGGATTCGGAAAAGGGAATATGTCATTGCTTATGCATCCTGGCTGCTTCAAGGAGCCTAAAAATCATATGCCGTTTCAGAGAAGAAAAATTCACAAGCGTATTTACTGGTTACTGTGGATTACTCCAGGTTAGGAGTAAAAGGAGGGAGGAAATGTGAGGGAAGATACCTGTTAGCTGGGAGTGTTTGCTCTCCCCATGCTTTGATTCTCGTACACCCTGGTTGAGGAACATTTATTTTCTACATCTCAATAGGATTTATGTATCTACTGGAGTTTGAGGACATCTCATCTGGATCAAGATTTTGATTTGTGTTTCTCCTCAATTTGGGAATATATCTGAGCTCCTTTGCAAACTTTGGATAAACCGGTTATAGGTGAGCTACAAGATCATGCTCTTAAGATCTATAATGGAGTGAAGAACCAAGGACATTTGTGTTAACTCAGGACTTTAATGTTGGGTGGACATTTATGAGCACTTGCTTTCAATGGTGAAAAGATTGATAATTCTGCTTTGTGTACTATTTTTAAAACATATGTGGTGTTCGAAATTGTATATTTTGATAAAAAGGGAAATACAATGTTGATATAAGTGGTGATTGATCCCTCCTCATTTATTTATGTGACTCCTTCATAATTGTTACAAAGTGATCAAAAGGTCATTGGAGTACAAGATAAAAGAGTCAGGATGTAATTATTAAAAAAGATAAACCTCACTGTAGAAAGACCAATACAAATTTGCCAGGCTTCAGAAGGCAATGAATGATGATGAAGCAATCTTCGTTAGACTCAATCGAAGAGCAACAAATTACTCCAGGAAGAGAGCGGATGGCTCACATGGATGTAAACGGCACTGATGTCACATTAAAATTGGACACAGGGGCACAAGGTAAATATCCTCCCTATGAAAGACTTTCTGAGAGTGAAAAGAAAACCAAAAATAAATCAAAGAGAAGTGCATCTGAAAATGTATGACAACAAAACTATACCTACAAAGGGAACATGCAGAGCCAATCTATCCTACAAAGGAAGAAGAACGCTGTGTTTGTACTTGTGTATGGAAACAGACAAGTTATTACTAGGGCTGAAATCGTGCATACAGTTTGGATTTATAAAGAGAGACCATGTCATAACTAAGAACATGACAAAGATGTAACTACAGAAGGAATAACTCAGAATGACTGGATAAAAGAATACAAAGAGTTTTCAAAGGAATAGGAAAATTACCAGGAAAACACAAGATAAAGCTGAAGGAGAATCAGAATAGGTTATACATCCAGCAAGAAGGGTGTCAGTAGCATTAATAGAAAGAATGAGAGAGAAAATAGAAGTTCTGATAAAGGAAGGAATAATCAGAAAAATAGAAGAACCTACAGAATAATAGTAGAAAAACCAGATAGAGATCTAAGACTGTGTATAGATCATAAGACTTAAACAAGGCCATCCAATGCGAGCACTACAGACTTCCAACAAAGTCAGACATTACTAGTGCAATGAATGGAACATGTTATTTCTCCAAACTGTATGCCTCATCGGGATTTTACCAGATAGTTCTAGATGAGGAAAGCACAAAATGATGCA
>NW_025926974.1:0-1358 GCF_022655615.1 Tachysurus fulvidraco
GGGGTTTGGGTTAGGTTGATGGTTGTGGTTTGGGTGAGGGTTAGGTGTTGGGGTTGGGGTTAGGAGTTAGGGTTAGGGTTAGGAGTTAGGGTTAGGGTTAGGAGTTGGGGTTGGGGCTAGGGTTAGGGTTAGGAGTTAGGGTTGGGGTTAGGGTTGGGAGTTAGGGTTAGGGTTAAGAGTTAGGGTTAGGGATTAGGGTTGGGGTTAGGGATTAGGGTTGGGGTTGGGTTAGGATTAGGGTTAGGAATTAGGGTTGGGGTTAGGGATTAGGGTTGGGGTTAGGGATTAGGGTTGGGGTTAGGGATTAGGGTTGGGGTTAGGGATTAGGGTTGGGGTTGGGTTGGGATTAGGGTTAGGAATTAGGGTTGGGGTTAGGGATTAGGGTTGGGGTTGGGTTAGGATTAGGGGTACGGATTAGGGTTAGGGTTAGGGGTTAGGGTTGGGGTTAGGAACTAGGGTCAGGGCTGGGAGTTGGGGTTAGGGTTAGGGTTGGGGTGGAAGTGACCCCATTCCGCGGTCCCAACCGTGGCTGAGACCAGCGTTTGGCACGGGCCTGCCTTCGGTCCATCCGTAACAACCCCTCTCATCTCTCGTTGAGTCCCCATGGGTGTCTCGAACTCAGTTTACGAATCCAGTCCTCCTCCGCATGTCTTCGGGCAGTTCGGGTCCAGGCCCTGTTATACTGAAGGACCATAATCCTTAGTGCTTCCAGGCCATGAACCAGGAAATGTTGGACCACTAAGGTATGTGTCTCCTTGGGTTAGGGTTAGGGTTAGGGTTAGGGTTAGGGTTAGGGTTAGGGTTAGGGGTTAGGGTTAGGGTTAGGGTTAGGGTTAGGGTTAGGGTTAGGGGTTAGGGTTAGGGTTAGGGTTAGGGTTAGGGTTAGGGTTAGGGGAAAAGACCGTAGTTCTGGGAGTGACCCAGAAACCACGTTGTGCACGGGCCTGCCACACGGACCTCATTTTCAGCCACCACCATCACGGCGAACGAAAAAACATCGCTTATTTAAAGTTAGGAGCTTAAAACGCTCTTCTAGAGTTAGGGGTCGGTCTCAGTTAGGGTCCCGACCTCAGACGACGCCTAAGGTTATGTTTAGGGCTAGAGGTAGGGTTTACGGTTCGAAAAATAGGATTACGACGCACGTCAAAACTCTGGTTATGTTTAGGGCTGGGGATTAGGTTTAGGGTTCTAAAAATTAAGTTTTAAGGCTAACGGTTAGGTTTAGGGCTAGAAAAACCGGTTAAGGTTAGGGCTTAGGGCTAGAAACCGGTTAAGTTTAGGGCTGGGGCTAAAAACGGTTAGTTTAGGGCGTAAGAGCTGGAAACCTGCGGTTATGTTTTGGGTTCAGTAGAGCTAAG
>NW_025926975.1:0-5726 GCF_022655615.1 Tachysurus fulvidraco
TACATGCAATTCTTAATGTTGGATGTATTGTGTGTGAGAGAGCTTAGAGGACTTTTTGGAATTCCCTATTCAAGTCTATGGGATGTTCGACTACGGGAAAACCGAAAATTCCATCGGAACTCCAAAATAAAAATTTGGTCCGGAGTAAGGTCCTAAAGAACCTGTCCGAGTTCGGTGTAAATCGCTCGAAAACTTGCCGAATTACAAACCTCAAAAGTTTATAATGGAAGTCTATGGGAAAAAAGGCCACTTTGAGCTTCCGAACCGGGAATGCCGGAATTCCGATCGCTTAGAAAAATAGAAGCAAAAAACTTCAGACCAGGGTCTACGACATATCCGAATTTGGTGCATGTGGCTCGAACACCCTAGGCCGCATTTTTTTAAATACATTTTTGTCTAAGAATAATAATAATAATAATAATAATAATAATAATAATAAGCTTAAACGGAAATCAGAATTCACATTCTATTACCGTGAGCTGACTGAGTTTGGTCGGGAGGAGCGCGGAAATCCATGGTTTTTCTTTCTGGATGAACATTTAATAGATTAAGAAAAAAAAAAATTTCATAATCGTTGTTAACAAGCATTAATAAAATATAAAAAAGGAAAAATAATAAAACAATGAATTACAAAATGTAAAAAAAAAAAAAAAAAAACTTTAGAGATTAAGAAATTTTTTTTACACAATCATTGTTAAAATATTACAATAGAATTGATAGAGACTGACCCGATTTCCAAGTTCATAGTCTTGCCTTTACGATAGGCACAGTTCTGACCTTTTCTTTAGTTTATGACTTTAGAACAATCACTTTAGGAATGTGTGCACTGCATAGTTAATATTTAAGTGCTGCTGTTCTGAGTTTTTTTCCAAGGCGTATTCATTGGCTAATGTGCAATCTCCTTTTTTCTTCTTTCTCCATTGTTTCCCCAAATACATTTTGGAATCAGATTATGTTAAATAGCCATTATTGCACAATAAATTTGTTATTAATGAACCTGTTATTGTGAGTTTTGACAAATGCTTTAACTTACAGCAAACAAATAGTGAATTGAATTCCACATAAAATGCTCTAATTTACTGTAAAATGTATAGTAGTACATGTAAGATCATTGTTGCTCTTGTAATTTCCCTTGCATTCATAAACATTATTTCGACGTTAATTTTAGTTACAGCTGTAAAAAATGTACAGCATATATACATTATACATGTATATAAGGCAGTGTGCTGTGTTTTTTACAGTACAATTGTAGTTAATGATTTACAGTACTCTTGGAAATTTTAGTGTTACTGGCAACCCAAATTGCCATTAAGTTACTGTAAATTTTACAGTAAATTTTTTTTTACAGTGTACGATTGTAGATATGTATAATGTTCTCTCATTAAATAAATAAGTAGGGCTACATTTCAAAATAAGAGAAAATAAATAAAATGTGAAAATTGTGTATGTTTAAATAAAGTGCTTAACTTTCCCTTTTATACCTCAGTGAGAGAACTGAGCTCTAGCTTGGCTTGGGGTTAAACCTGGGCTTGAATGGAGTCAGGGCCGTTCTCATACACATGTGGAGGTGCTCGTTAGTGACCCAGGAACGATATTTAGATTTGATTATGTTCATTGTAGAGACAAACATGGTCAGGATGTATAGGGCTACTTTCCTCAGACCTGGGAAAGCCGTCTCAGGGACGCTGTCTTCAGATTTGAGCGGATATGTTTGTGCCACGGTTTCTGAACATATGAGACACACTGGTTTAGTGGGAAGTGGGAAGTGTGAGCAGAAATGAGTCTGTCCATTCTGGATTAAATGTTTTCGCTGTCCACTTTTCTTTTTTAGGAGAGCGTCATTTGATCTTTATTTGTCTCACTCATCTGTTTCTCTCCCTTTGTTTTCTACACATCGTCATCTTTCTTTCATGTGTAACTTTACTCCAATTCTCTCATCTGTCTTGCGCCGTTGAGTCGCAGTGTTCACTTCAGGAATGCACAGAATTGATTGGCTAAGTGGTATCACGTGGGATGACTTAACTCGCATGCAATTGGTCTGTTGGTCTTTCCACTACCACTATTGTAAAGATTGCAAAAGTTGTGCCGGTTAAAATAGAAGCGCCCCGTCAAGTTTTAAATCTTAACCTTTTGTTTTGGCTGTAGGTCTGGGTCCGGATTGGACAGCTTCTGGGTCACAAAACTCTGCAGTGGTCGCGATGTAGTCTAGCCCCTCAAAATGTCTTCAGCTCACTATCCATTTTGAATATTCTTTATCCAAGTAGTAAGAAAGTTTTTCATCCCATTTGCTGTGTGCCACCTGAACATGTTATCATGCTAACGAGTTGTCTGAAAGCTGGTGACTCCACAGTAGAGACAGGCTGCATGTTTAACATAATGTGCACTAGCTTTGTTGATCTGTCCCTGGCTAGCAGTCCGGTTAAAATCCAGTCGCTGTTTGGCTGGAGGGGCTTGACTCACTTCGAGTCCGTCCACCGACACCGGGTTAGCTTCTAGCTTTGTCAAGGCATGTAGTTTCTGGAGGTGCTTTGACAGATTGGAGTTTGTTTATCGCAGTAGATAGGACCTTTGAACCATAAAGACACAGCTTGCATTTGACTAAAATGCGTTGCTGCTGTAAACAGGTTAGGCTGTAGGCTACACTTCAGCCAAAATTAATTAATTTAAAAAAGTAATGGACAACCGCACCATATGGTAATGGTAACGGAGTTACTTTATTTAAAAAAAAATAATTCGTTAGAGTATTGTTACTGTCAAAAGTAACTGCACTACAGTAACACGTTATTGCCCAACACTGCATGGGAGCATAAGTTATTTCCTGTCATTTTACAGGACTGAGCCGAATCAGCGTACAGTACAAAGCTGCTGGACCAGTCAACATCCCTGGGTGTGTACTCTGGGCATGTGCTGAGCAGCTCCCTGAGGTCTTTACTGACATCTTCATCCTGTCTCTTGCCCAAGCAGCTGTTCCCTCTTGCTTTAAATGCACCTCAATTGTGCCAGTACCAAGACACTCCAGCCCAACGAGCCCAAAAGACTACCGCTCTGTAGCACTGACACCCATTGTCATGAAGTGCTATGAGCAGCTGGTCCTAGCTCACCTGAAGGACTCTCTGCCACCCACATTGGACTCTCACCAGTTTGCCTACCACAGCAATAGGAGCACAGAAGATGCAGTTTCCATGGCACTGCACTGTGCTCACACACCTGGACAAGAACACTTATGCATGTATGCCATTTGTTGACTTCAGCTCAGCATTTAACGCCATCATTCCATTCAAGTTAATAGCCAAATTAGTAGATCTGGGCATTACTACCACAACTTGGAACTGGATTATGGACTTTGACCAACAGACCCCAGCAGGTTCGATCAGGCTCCATCTGCTCCAACTCCATCACACTCAAAAATGGTGTACCACAAGGCTGTGTGCTGAACCCCTTTCTTTACTCCCTCTTCACCTCCGATTGCAGGCCTGTGAATGGATCTAACTCCATCAAGTTTGCAGATGACACTACAGTGATTGGTCTCATCACCAACAATGATGAGACGGCCTACAGGGAGGAGATCCAGCACCTAGCCACATGGTGCAATGACAATAACTTGCTCCTTAACACCTCCAAGACAAAGGAGCTTATTGTGGACTTCAGGAATGAAAGAGGCACACATGACAACATCCACATCAATGGGATGGCTGTTGAGCGCATTTCCAGTTTCAAGTTCTTGGGGATCCACATCTCGGCGGACCTGTCGTGGACTACCAACACCTCCAGCCTGGTCAAGAAGGCTCAGCAGCGCCTCTTTCCTGAGGACACTAAAAAATAAGCTTTCCTTCGATACCCTGGTGAACTTCTACCACTGTGCAGTAGAAAGCATCCTGACCAGCTGTGTCACAGTCTAGTATGGGAGCTGCTCGGACATCCAGAAGAAACGCTGTCTGCGTCAAGCTTACAGCATTAAGGACTCCTCTCATCCCGCCCATAGACTGTTTTCACTTCTGCCCTCCGGCAGGCGTTTCAGGTGCCTCCAGACCAGGACCAGCAGACTAATGAACAGCTTTTTTCCTAGAGCCACCTCTTTATTGTACTCTGCCCCTCACTGATCATACAGATTTGGCCTTTAAGAACGCGCGTCTTCCACCGCGGCATTCGGCAATTCGTGCCACAGCGTACCGCAGCTTTCTGCACTTCTGTCCGGGGGGGTGGTGGTGACTTTTTGAATTACAGCTGCAAATCAACATTATCCGTGTGATCATCTGCCGACTGAACTGTTTCAGAACGTCTTCTACAGAGAATCTGCTTTATTAAAGGCTTTTCATTCACTCAGAGTGAGCTAAACGTTTTTGTTCTGTACTTTTTTTTACCCGCATACATTTCTAAATATTTGACCAAAAAACACACGATATAATGCAAGTTGTTATGGGTAGCAGTTAAGCTTTTCCTGAAATGATGAAAAAAATCTAAGTGAATGAAAATGATCTCTCCAGCTTAATTTAGACTAGATCATGATTCATTTGTTTTCATACTGACACGTTAATTTATCTACTTATATTATTGAAAATGCTCTATATTAATATGCATTGCCTTCTGTATTACATTCGTTTTGTACATTTACAGGTGCACAAATACTGGCTAATTTTAATTTCATTAAGACACTGCTGTGTTCTGTATTGATCGATATTCTGTAAATTTGTACTTAACAAGCCTAAACCATATTATTAAATTTGTTCAAAAAATATATATGAAGAGCTCTTTTCCAAAACGTGATAAACGCCAAAATAAAATGAGTTTGTCATTTCATTTCGCTGTGTTGTGAACCCATATACTGCTCCATAAATGTTTCATGCAAAAACGCTATATTTCCCTGTTTAAAATGTACTGCAAGATGCAGTTTCTTTCTAAACCGCGATAAGCGCCAAACCTGTTTTTTGCCTAAACGCTATAGGTCCTCTCGACCAATCAGAATTCGGTGAGCGCTCGACACAATCCAACATGCCGGCAGTCTGAGGCGAGAGATGTTTGAGCGCAGTCTTCAAAATGAGTGTTTTAACTAATACTTTTGATGGCCTGGATGAGCCATTTATTTTTTTTATATTTATTTTTTACTATTTATTTGGAAGTCATTTATTTCCCTGGGGGGTATTCCAGAAAGCTTGGTTAACTTACCATTTGGTAAATCATAACCTCTGGGTTGATTTACCACAAACAGGCATACCATGAGTACGTCAGTTCCAAAACACCTGAGAAGAGTTAGTTTAATCAACCTCCAATTGGTTACCCAGAGTTTATGCGCGTGCACAGTGCATATATAAAGACATTTTCAATGGATCGCCGATTTCACGAGTCACCATGGAAACTCAAAAAGAAAAAAAAGAGCGGCGTATCTCACAGAGGCGGAGTTGGAGGTTTTAATGCACGCTTATGAAGAGTTTAAGCCAATAATATTAAAAAGAAGCAATACAGCTGCATCGGCTAAAGCAAGAGAGTTGGCTTGGCAAAAAATAACGGACAGAGTAAATGCGTGACTGTATTAAATTACAAATTTGGTATTGGCTCCCGTTTTATTATAATGCAAAATAATGAAGTATGACTTATAGATCCTTTTTAATATATCACTATGAAAGCATTTACTTTTCCTGCCATTTATTACTTTAGTTTAAAATAATAATGTATATTTTTTATTTAATAAGGTGTAATCCTTCTGGAGCCAGAAGAACTTTAAGCCAAGT
>NW_025926976.1:0-11873 GCF_022655615.1 Tachysurus fulvidraco
CATGCACACACCAACAACGACCAACAACATTGAAGTGAACAGACAGAGTATATATGGTGAACGAGAACCAATCACAAAACAGAGACAGACAAGGACTAAGACAAAACACCTGGGGAAGAGAATGAATGTAATTAGTGTCCATGGTAACAGATAGGTGGGCGGGGTCAACAATTAACATCAGGGAAAGACGGCAGACAGAAACAAGGGGAAAACACAGACAGACACATTACAGACACTCTACAGTAAATAGTGTAAATGTGAATAATGTCCTTTTTACAACAGTTTATAATAGTGCATCCGAGAGCTCCTGAGGGACTAATCAGGAACTAAACATTTAAATGAAACAACCTTTTTCAAGGACTATATGGGATTTAGAGACCACTGATTTGAGATGTGCATGATTGAAATCTCAGGGTGATCATTCTGCAGATCACTAATAGCCCCATAAAGTTCACATAGTGGCTTCTTATCATTAGCGCCGGGGGGATGTACACTCCGACAATGAAAGCAGTGTTGAATTCTCATGGTAAATAAAATAAATAAAAACTCCATAGCTGTGGTTTGTACTGAGAAAAGTACAAATTAATCTTTTATGTAGGCCAAATTTGTGTTGTTCTTATATATGCTAAGTGTTATTATGCTTGATATTCCCCTTATGTTGTCTATCATTATTTCTAATGATTTAAATCTTATTTTATGCTTCTGGAGCAAAAATTGTTTTGTTTAACAAAAGGTTACAATTCATTTGATTGTATTATAAATATTGAAAATCAATATTGCTTTTACATTATACATTATATTTGGGGCTGATTTTTATATATATAATTTATATATTTCATTAATAACTTTTGTCATGAACTGTGATATATTTTTGGACACATCAGGCATGGTGAAAAAAGACTTTTCATACTGTAATAAACATTTATTAATGCAGAGTCTGTCTGGAATATTTGTAATAGTTTAATGCAGCACTGGTGCTTTGATAGCATATATTGAGTACACCCCTGAGTTTTGAGTGACCCTGTATGTATGACTTGATGCTGTGTTGTGATGGAAGGCCAAATAACATTTACAGATGATGTCATAGCAGAAAAACAAGAGTATGTTTTTTTTTTAACACAATGCAAAAGTGTGCTCAACAAAGCCTTATCAGCCCTACAGATAAAGAATAAGTGATGAAACACATTTTTATATTAAATCATGATTCACTGCCAAAACCTGTATCTGATCATGCACATGTAAGACAGCCCAGTAAAACCTACCCTTACAGAGCAAAAGGGCATCTGATGTTTTCTTTTAATTGTTTTCTATTAATAAACATAAACATGCTCATTTATTCAGACAAACTACCAGCCCAATGAAAATGTGTTTATATGACAGATTAAAGGAGAAATATATTTTTATTTTAAAATGTAATTTAAAATGATGGGCCATGTTATAATGTTAACAGTAAATCAGTAAAAGCACAAATTGTTGTGTTTTTGAACCAAAAAGCTGTACATGGCAGAAAAAACATTTCAGTCTCTTTCTACAATAGCTTCAAAATGTCAGAAAAGTGTCTACAGCAGAGCCACCATCAATAGCCAACAAAATATTGGTAATATATTACAAAATACATGTTATATCATCTGAGAGAATTTGTTGTGCTAGTTATATATTAAACTATATATTATATAACAGCAATATTTGGGCTAATGATTAAAACTAGTGACAAAAGTTAAATCATGTTTATTAACGCAGAATCTTTTTTAAATATTTTCAGAGTTATGATTATATGAATGCACCTCCTAAACCACGAGTAAAACAGAGCATAAATATAGGGATTAATTGTGGAGTTAAGAGAAACCACAACTAGAAATGTTTCCATCTGTAGTTCAATAACATTCCCTAATAAACTATAAATAAAATATGGAAGTAAACACACCAGAAACACAGACACTAAAATACCGAGGACTTTAGCTGCTTTTCTCTCAGATTTCATGGAGTGTGAGGTGATTTTCTGTGTTTTAGGCCGTGTGTGATTATTAAGCTCTCTGATAGCAGTGACATGTTTCTTAACAATCACAAAAACTCGAGTATACAATATGATTATGACAGAAAGTGGAAATATAAATGAATATATGAGATCAGTTACAGACCAATCCTCATTTAGTAAGTAATAACACTCTCCAGGACACATTACAGTATTTGTAAAGGGTCCAACAAAATAATTGAATGCTAGACTGTACACCAGATTTACACACCAGTTAGTTGAAACCACAATGCACATAATTCTTGTAGAGATTGTGTTTGTGTAGAGAAAAGGGTTTGACAGAGCTAAATACCGATCTACAGCGATCAGGGCAACATTATAAATTGATATGATCATGAGGAGACCACCAATAAACAAAAAGCTGATGCAGAAATCTCTCCCAAAAATCCAGCATGACTCAATCATCCAGATTAACGTTGGCGGCATCACTAAAGCACCAACAAGGAAATCTGACACAGCCAGAGAGAGCACCAGCATGTTTGTTGGTGTGTGAAGCTGCTTGAAGTGAAGAACAGAGATGATGATGAGCATATTTCCACACACTGTTAGCAGAACCACAGCAGCTGAACAGATGTACAGTAAGATATAAACTGCAGAAGATACAGATCTCTCTGGACAGGAGAAATGATCACAGCCATCAGACTGATTAAACTCTGTCAGGTTCATCAATACAGCATTTCTCTAATGTCTACAGAGTTTAAGGAAATCGCTAATGTAAAATGTGAAAAAGTCTTAACTGTGAAAAGTCAAATCAAATATCTCATGACTATAGGAGCTGTGGTTCTTTTATAGTATAAGATCATGCCCCCTGAGGTTCAATGACAGCAAATGTATGAGGCAATGCTTTGTTGTAATGGAAGGCCAACTAGAATTAAAACTATTTATTTGCAAAAGATTATGCAAAATATTTGTGACAGCTTAAATATCAGTACAAATCACTTCAAGCTATTAAGATAAATGGCCCAATTAATAAAGACATGTTAAAATATGCCAATTTGACATGCACTAGATCTGTTCTTTCAAATGGAATATCTGTGCTTTATCTGTAGACCTGCGATATTGTGTTTTTAGAACATCTGCCTGTTCTGTTTGAGGTGGACATTGTAGTGGAAATTTTTACTTTAGAGAAGAACACATGAATCTGTCCTTCTAGGCTTCTGTATTTCCCATGGCTGGTAGTTATTGTGACTAGAGATTTCAGTTGTTTCTTCCTAAAACTGCATTTAATCAGAGCTTTCCCATGAGACCTTTTCTGTTCCCGTGGGATTAGCTTGGTCAGAAGATGAACAGGCGATGCTTCTAAGCCAATGGTGGATGATGTTTTGGTTTTACATGTCCTGTTTATTTTATCCCGGTCTATAAAATGCTGGTGTTATCAATAATGGAGGCCCTTCCTCTCTGATTTTACACGTAGAGTGTTGGGTCCTTCTGCAAAGCTGAAAACAATAAACCGTGAAAACCTTTATACTCTTGCCCGTGCCTGTTGGTGTGATATTTTTATGCTTTAATTCTCTCGAACCTCAAAACTTCCACAACAGGCTGGCGTTGTCGGCAGGATTCCGCGTTTGAGAGTCGACTTCGGGGATTCCCGGGGAGGCTTGCAGCGCTCGAGCCTTGAAGGCTGTTAACTTCACCTCGACCGCAAAATTGGCTATGAGCGTGAGCAATAATAAACTAAGATAGTCATGGGCAACAGTATTTCTAAGAGCATGCTCAATAAAAACCCAGTGTGTGTCACTGGACCTAATGTGAATTATATGAGAAATAATTATGGTCCTGATTCTGTGTCACAATTGCTGCGGTGGGTGACGGAGTGTGGCTTCCCAGACGGCGGCAGTTTTAGCTTGAAGCAGTTAGATTTGCTGAAAGGTAACCTGACCCAAATGGAAAGAGATAATGTTGGGAAGAAGAAGAAGAGCAGGGTAGAAATAAACTGGAAAAAAGGTTTCAAAAAGCACAATGTACTCCAAAGAGAGCATCTATACAATATGTACAGAATACACAAAGTACAATAAGTAACTCACAAAGTCTCCAGTGTCTTAAGTCTTTTTCAGATGATCCTGACCTGGATGGACCGCCTCCTCGACCACGTCTGGCAGCGGCTGCGTCATGTCGACAGGTGTGCGCAGATCCGGAGCCAGCTCGTGTGGAGCCGAAGGAGAGTCCACTGCCTCCACCGAAGGCAGTTAAGGCTGACCCACCCTCTCCACCGATCGCGGATCGTACACGCCAGAAAGACAAGCAAAAGGAGACTACGGATCTTGAACCTGTCAGAGAAGAGGCTTCGATTCCAGAGGTCAACGAGAAACTTCAGAGTGTGATTACAATGCCCATGGTGGAAGTAGCAGGGCCGGATGGAGACCCTATGTTAGTAAACCGTCCGTGGACACTAAAGGACATTGAGCATGCTCATGAGCACCTCCCTGACCCGAGAGAAGTGGGGGGGGGGGGAGTTTGGTGTAGAGTTGGAACGTTTCTGCAAAGAATTTCGTCCCACCTCTCTTGAACTGAGGCGCCTGCTGGGAAGAAAACTAGCATCTGACATAACGCGGATTAAGTATGAATGGCCGGATGAAAATCTGTGCATGAGACATCCAGATCATGAGAGCGGGAGGCATGCGACGTACTATAACTTCGTAACGGAATTACGTGAAGCGTGTTATGAAGCTTTTCCAGTGAAGATGGATATGACAAAGATTGCGCTGTGCAAACAACAGGACAGCGAGACAGTTGCGCAATATCTTCATCGCCTCACGGAAGTACACAACGCGCACAGCGGCCTTACTGCCCTCGAGAATATGAGTGAGGGGGTAGTGACCGCATACGAGGCGCATTTGAGAAACAGTTTCATGAATGGACTGATTCCGGAAATATCTGACAAGGTGAAAAACCTATGCATCACGTGGGACACTGGAAAGCTGAGCCTTATCGAACAACATGCTCTGCATGCGGAAAAGCTGCTCACGCAAGCCAAGCAAGAGCAGGGAAAAAAGAGAGAAGAACAAACACACAAAGTTCAGCTGACGATGATGCAAGCCATGATGAGATCTCATACACAATGGAGAGGGACTTCCACATATCGAGGAAGAGGGCGATATCGAGGAAGAGGAAGAGCCAGAGGCGGAAAAGAAGAAGGGGGAGAGAGTGGATGTTTTGTTTGCGGAGGACAAGATCACTGGGTAAGGGAATGCCCTAAGAGACATGATGAGGAAACTGCATGAC
This sequence comes from Tachysurus fulvidraco, assembly GCF_022655615.1. Classification (NCBI taxonomy): domain Eukaryota; kingdom Metazoa; phylum Chordata; class Actinopteri; order Siluriformes; family Bagridae; genus Tachysurus; species Tachysurus fulvidraco. Next base: position 5,255 of record NW_025926976.1, read on the forward strand.
CATCAACATCTCAGGTCGAGGAGGTCAGTCCTGAAGGGATGGGTGAGTCAAAATCTTTGATGCTATGCAATGAGGAAATGCTTCAGCTAACTTCTGATTCCGACTTAAATTTTAAGGTTTTGAATGCTATTGATTTTCTTGAAAAGAAATATACTCCACAAGGCACATATGCAAAATACAGTTTAGATGCCTACAAGCACATGCCAGTGCACACATTGAATGTAGAAGGGAAAGACATTTTGTTTTTAGTAGATTCTGGTGCAGGAAACTCTGTGATCAAATTACATGAGTTGAGTGAGATGCCAGAAATGAGTGGTAGATCCCTGAATTCAGTTGGAGCGTCTGGGATTATCGTGAAAGAAAAATGTACAGCACCCTTAAGGTGTGTTGAGAATAACCAACAGTCATTCACATTTTCTTTTCTGCTTTCTGAATGCTGCCCGATTAATTTGATGGGCAGGGATTTGATCTGCAAATTGGGAATAAACCTAATTAGCACCCCAAACGGATTAAAAGTGTGTAGAAGTCAAATAGGTGAATTTCAGGGCGTTAAGTGGGACCCCAGACCTCTGTTGTATGTGTATGAGTGGGAACTCAGCACCTCTTCTGTGAATTCAGTGAATCAAGCACTCTTGGATAAGGCCTATGATGTTACTAACCCTACACGCACACAATACATGAACACACATGATCTGCACTGCACAGCACACACACACACAGGGCCTGATGTAGTTTATGAACAAGAGTGGTTTGAAATGCAGCCAAAAGCTGATGTGTTGTTACTGACAAAGTTGTATTGGGATAATTACAGATGTACTGCAGAAGTGAATCTTTCTAGTATAAATGTGAAGCCGGGGAAGGCCCATCCGTTCACTATAGAGAATTCACACCCACATGTGTCTTTATCAAAAGGTGAAACAGAGAAATGGGAAGATTTAGGGATGTGGACATTAAAATGTGTGAAAGCTGATGATTGGAAACCCAGTTCAGATCCCACAGTGTTGTACAGCGAGAAAACTAAATCCTATTGCATGCACTTGAATTGGATAGCTTTTGTTGACAGAACAGTTGAGATAATGCCACAGGCAGACACAGATGTACTGAAAACAATGTGGCAGATGACACACATTTCTGGGGAAGATCCCCGATTACAAGCAGTTCCTAGAGAACTTTGGGCAACAGGGAAATATGATGTAGGTCTGATCAAAAATTGTGCACCGGTGCAGATAACACCTAAATCGGATTACAGACCTTGCAAAACTCAGTACCCCTTAAAGCCAGAGGCTATTAGGGGTATCACACCAGTGTTTAATTCACTGCTTGAATCTGGAGTGATTGTGCCATGTGAAACCTCCCCAGTGAGAACACCTATTTTTCCAGTGAGGAAACCTAGGCCTCTGGGTGAACCAGAGGAGTGGCGTTTTGTCCAAGATTTGCAAGTAGTGAATGATGCAGTAATTCCAAGAGCTCCAAATGTGCCAAACCCTCACACAATCTTGTCTCAGATTCCACCAGAAAGCAAGTGGTTTTCTGTGGTAGACTTAGCTAATGCTTTTTTCAGTGTACCAGTTCATCCAGACAGCCAGTTTTGGTTTGCGTTTTCTTTCAATGGAAAGCCGTACACTTTTACCAGATTGTGTCGGGGATTTTGCGAATCTCCAACTATTTACAATGAAGCTCTTAAAAACAGTCTTGAATCTCTGACGCTGACCCCAGGGTCAGCAATTCTTCAATATATGGACGACTGCATGATTGCAGCGCCATCTAAAGAGCAATGTGAAAAAGACACTATTGCGTTACTTTGTCATCTAGCAGAGGAAGGTCACAAGGCGAGCTTATCAAAGCTGCAGTTTGTAAAACAGCAAGTGAAATTCTTGGGGCATCTGATATCAGAACAAGGCAAAACTATTGAGCAGAACAGAGTTGCAGCAATACAAAACATTCCAAAGCCTAACACAAAAAAACAACTGATGTCATTTCTAGGCATGTGTTCTTATTGTAGGACTTTCATACCAAACTATGCAGTCCTCGAAGCACCTTTGAGCGCAATTGCTCATGGGAAAGGCCTACAGGCCCACAGTGCACTGACTTGGACACCAGAGGCAGAAAAAGCCTTCGTAGATTTGAAAATGGCCTTACAAACCACCCCAACATTAGGGATTCCAGATCCAAACGAATTGTTTGTACAAACAGTTGATGAAAAAAGTGGTTGTATGACATCAGTGCTATTACAAAATCATGGTGGGAAAATGAGACCAGTGGCCTACTTCTCTGCTAAATTGGATCCGGTAGCAGCAGGCCTGCCAATATGTTTAAGAGCAGTAGCAGCAGCTGAGAAAGCAGTTAATGCTTCTAGAGATATTGTGGGATACAGTGAACTAACTCTTTTGGTCCCACATGCAGTGTCGCTTCTTCTTCTTGAACAGAAAACAGCACATATGTCTGCGGCACGTTGGCTGCGATATCACACTATTTTGCTTGACATGCCAAATGTGAAAGTAAAACGCTGTACTGTGTTAAACCCTGCAACTCTTCTCCCTACAGAAGCAGATGGAGAACCACACAATTGTGTTGCGGTTGTAAATGAAATTTGCAGTCCTAGGTCTGATTTGCAGGAAACGCCGTTGCAGAATCCAGATCTTGAGTTTTTTGTGGATGGATCAGCCTTCAGAGATCAGAAAACAGGCCGCAACTGCGTGGGGTATGCAGTAGTGACACAACATGAAACGGTTAAAGCAGAATCATTACCAGAGCATCTCTCTGCGCAGGCAGCCGAATTGGTTGCTTTAACAACAGCATGCAGGTTAGCAAGAGACAAAACTGTCACCATTTATACTGACAGTAGATATGCATTTGGGGGGTAGTGCATGATTTTGGTACATTGTGGAAAAACAGAGGTTTCCTGACTTCTTCAGGTAAAGCAATCACGCACAATGGCCTGATTTCTGAACTCCTGGATGCAATCCTATTGCCAAATTCTATTGCCATATGTAAGTGTGAAGCACACACTGGGAAACATGACCCCATTTCACAGGGCAATGCGCAAGCAGATGCAGCAGCAAAATCAGCTGCGCAGAAACTGATTTTTTCGTCAGAGAACGACGAAACTTTGTGTATGTTGCAAATATGTACTCCCACAGCAGATCTCAAAGATCTTCAATCACAGTCTACAGCCCAAGAAAGAGCCACATGGAGGAAAGCAGGAGGTGTGGTAAGAGATGGGGTTTGGTACGGCCCTGATAACAAGCCATGTTTGCCAAAGAAATTGTTTCAATTCTATGCTAAATTGGCGCATGGCCAAGACCATGCGTCAAAAGGGGGGATGTATAACAGTGTCTCCAGATACTGGCACACTAATGGCTTTGCAAACTATTCCCAGAAGTTTTGTGAGAAATGTATAGTGTGTGCAACAAACAACATTGGCCGAGGCGTTAAAGTCTCCCAGAGCGCCCATCCTCCGCCACAGCGACCATTTGAACACCTTCAGATGGACTTTATTGAACTGACACCCAGTGAAGGCAAAAAATACTGTTTGGTGATAGTGGATATGTTCTCTAAGTGGGTGGAAGCTTTCCCCACTTCCAAACAGGATGCAAGTGCAGTAGCTAAAGCACTCCTGTCTGAAATTATTCCTCGTTGGGGAATCCCTGACAAAATCAGTATTGACAATGGGACTCCATTTGTAAACCAAGCACTTCGACGGGTGGGAGAGTACTTGGGTATAGATCTCAGACAACACTGTGCGTACCACCCTGCCAGCGGAGGGGCGGTGGAGCGAGAAAATGGTACGCTAAAGAATAAATTGGCCAAGTGCTGTGATGAAACAGGTCTATCATGGGTAAAGGCCCTTCCCATTGTGTTATTATACATGAGAACGAGAACTAGAGGGAGAGTGAATTTAAGCCCATTTGAGATACTGTTTGGCAGACCCCCAAATACAGGAATTGAGCCTGGACACACACCCAGATTAACCACAAGCCAATGTGAAGATGAAATGCTGTGTTATTGTGCAAACTTGTCCTCTGTTTTGTCTCAAATCCATAAGCAGGTGAAGGAAGCACTGCCTAAGGTGACGCAAACAGATCTGCACAGTCTCAAACCAGGTGACTGGGTGGTGGTGAAGGATTTCAGGAGGAAAAGCTGGAGAGCCAGGCGGTGGCTGGGACCATTTCAGGTACTTCTGACCACGCAGACTGCGGTGAAGGTTGCAGAGAGAGCAACGTGGATTCACGTTAGCCACTGTAAGCGGGTTCCTGAGCCAGAGGAAAAACCAACACCCGACAGCTGCAAAGAGGAATGAGTGGGGGCATCAGGGCACACGGTGACGTGCTAGTAACCTCTCCCGTGAGCTCCAACTGACTTTCCACGACGCGTATAGTGTCTGAGTCAGAAGAAAACCCTGATACAACGCAGCAGCCGACACCGAGAAGGAGCAGCGTCATCTGAAGGAGTAACATTGACACACACACACACACACAAGAATGTAAACACAAATGTAAATGAAATTAATGAACTGAAAGAGGTAAATGTGACAGACACTTACGACAGCCAGACTCCCATACAAACACAAATATTAGATCTGACTTCTACAATCGATCAACATTGATGAGTAAAAGCTCCTGTTAAGATGAGGAGCCTGTTTGACTATCACCCAAGAGTTTTAGGGATCATTGGCATCCTTATGATCTGCCTGTTAATTAGAGGGAATGCAGAAAAGACTTCCACCTTTGGTAGAAGTCGCAGAGACGTGCATGAATGTCCACCATATGTCTACGGACTCTAATGCATGTGACAAAACGAACATTCAAAGTAAACCAAACAAGAGTTAACACATTTGTTGCACAGCCTCCTCCTAAATTGAACTACACACACTGTTTTGTAGGTACAGGAAACATACCGTTAGGTAATATTGCCAGCCGTAGGTGCACTCATTTATATTACCCATATTCTGATGACGGAACCTGCCCACAGGCAGAGTGTTCCCTCATTCATCCATCTGACACCGGCACATTACTCAGGGCTGACGACTGGTACTGGGTCTTTGGTAAAAACGTGTATCTAGCCCTACCCCGTAACTGGGGAGGAGTATGTACTTAGCAAGGTTTAGGTATCCAGGTGTGGTCATAGCTCACTCACACTCACCAATAAAGCGACCCAAGAGAGAGGTGTCTGATAATGACTTTCCTCCGCCAGAACATAGACTGAAACCTACACTGAGTAAATTCTTTGATTCCTTCTTCCCACAGTATGGGATGACTCAGGTTTGGAATCAACTAGAAGTCACACATTATCGGCTTGCCACTTATATTAACTCCACTAATCGGGCAACCGAAGGCATTAAACAGGAACTCGCGGCCCTTAGATTGACTGCTACACAAAATAGAATGGCCTTAGATATCCTATTAGCTAAAGAGGGAGGTGTATGTGCCCTGATTGGAGATCAATGTTGCACCTTCATTCCCTCGAACGATGACGACCAAGGGTCTATCTCAGATGCACTGCATGATATGCACAAAGTAGCAAACCAAATGAAACGAGACGAACACGGAGATAATAGTTGGGGACTCTGGTATACACTGTTCGGACAGTGGACTCCCTATCTATCAATGATAATCCCAGTGATTGTGGTATTACTCTTATTATGTTTGTTTGGCCCTTGCATATACAAATGCATTCATTACATCATAATGTCCAATCTAACGACCAAACAACTTGTGAAACTAGACGATATTGACGATGACCCTGAATGGAGTCCTCCGTTCAGCGATGACTATTTCACTGAATTTGCCCAGACTGATCCAGAAACAGACAAAGGTGAATACGGACAGTAGAGACTGTGACTTGTAGTGAGGTTACGACTTGATTAATGCTTAATGCTTTGCCTTTAACTGCATATTTCTTATATATACGGGTCCTGTCCCCACAAAAACAGCATATTATCCACTAAAGATCATGTATTTTATGAAGCATTCATGTGAACCCTACAGGGGTAATGATGCGCTGATGTGAGACTTTACATGATTAGCTTAAGATTTAAGTGATTATATTCTAGCTGATTAACAATGTTGTAGATTAAGTAGTTGATTAACAATACTGGTATCGATCGATCATTTAGAGTTTAGATTTTGTTACAGATTAATGATTAGTAAAATTTTGTGTATTGTCCCAGGGACAAAAGGGGGGAATTGTAGTGGAAATTTTTACTTTAGAGAAGAACACATGAATCTGTCCTTCTAGGCTTCTGTATTTCCCATGGCTGGTAGTTATTGTGACTAGAGATTTCAGTTGTTTCTTCCTAAAACTGCATTTAATCAGAGCTTTCCCATGAGACCTTTTCTGTTCCCGTGGGATTAGCTTGGTCAGAAGATGAACAGGCGATGCTTCTAAGCCAATGGTGGATGATGTTTTGGTTTTACATGTCCTGTTTATTTTATTCCTGTCTATAAAATGCTGGTGTTATCAATAATGGAGGCCCTTCCTCTCTGATTTTACACGTAGAGTGTTGGGTCCTTCTGCAAAGCTGAAAACAATAAACCGTGAAAACCTTTATACTCTTGCCCGTGCCTGTTGGTGTGATATTTTTATGCTTTAATTCTCTCGAACCTCAAAACTTCCACAA
>NW_025926976.1:12373-12500 GCF_022655615.1 Tachysurus fulvidraco
GTTCTCGTTCACCATATATACTCTGTCTGTTCACTTCAATGTTGTTGGTCGTTGTTGGTGTGTGCATGTCCGTGTTCCCGTTTCCTGTTTGTTCCGCGTTGCCTGCCTGTTTGTTTGTGTTTTGTGT
>NW_025926977.1:0-3785 GCF_022655615.1 Tachysurus fulvidraco
GGGTTAGGGTTAGGGTTAGGGTTAGGGTTAGGGGTTAGGGTTAGGGTTAGGTTTTTGGAAAGTGTACAATGACTCCCCCCATCACAGGATCTTTAACCTGCGTGGTTGAGTAGGGAGACAAGGGAAAGGCACGGGCCGACGCATGTTATTGCACTGCTATCGCTCTGTCAGAACTTTGTTTCCTTGTAGACCACCTTGGGTTTCTTTTGAAGGTTTGGGTAAAAGGAGGTGAGCCACCTGGTTGAGTGGGTCAATCTCCTGTATCAAAGGTCTTTAAGTTTTTTTGTGACCTTATTAGGAAAAAGTTGTTCATGGATGAAGGTTTTTCCGAAATAGGAAGGTTTCTAAAGGAGAAATCTAAAATAAGAGAGAGTCTCAAAAAAGGAGGATACTCTGTCTCTTTTTAGCTTGTTTTGAGCGGTTTTTTTCGCTGTCTACTATGTTCCGAATTGTAAACATGAGAAGTTAAAAGTAAAAATAGGGATCCAAAATAAGAGAGAGCCTCTGAAAGGGAGGATACACTCACCTATTTTAGCTAACGTCAATTCTGGGTATAATTTTGTTAGCAACGCTACTTAAGACATTTACAATGCGAGAAGAGAACCCGGAAGTAAGCCGTAAAATCGGGAAGCTAAAGGTGAAAATCGGGATCTAAAACAAGAGAGAGTCCCTAAAAAGGAGGATACACTCCCCTATTTTAGCCAAGGTCAATTCTGGGTATAATTTTGTTAGCAACGCTACTTAAGACATTTACAATGCGAGAAGAGTACCCGGAAGTAAGCTGTAAAATCGGGAAGCTAAAAGTGAAAATCGGGATCTAAAATAAGAGAAAGCCCCTGAAAAGGAGGATACACTCCCCTATTTTAGCCAACGTCAATTCTGGGTATAATTTTGTTAGCAACGCTACTTAAGACATTTACAATGCGAGAAGAGAACCCGGAAGTAAGCCGTGAAATCGGGAAGCTAAAGGTGAAAATCGGGATCTAAAATAAGAGAGAGCCCCTAAAAAGGAGGATATACTCCCCTATTTTAGCCAACGTCAATTCTGGGTATAATTTTGTTAGCAACGCTACTTAGGACATTTACAATGAGAGAAGAGTACCCGGAAGTAAGCCGTAAAATCGGGAAGCTAAAAGTGAAAATCGGGATCTAAAATAAGAGAGAGCCCCTGAAAAGGAGGATGCACTCCCCTACTTTAGCCAACGTCAATTCTGGGTATAATTTTGTTAGCAACGCTACTTAAGACATTACAATGCGAGAAAAGAACCCGGAAGTAAGCCGTAAACTCGGGAAGCTAAGGGTGAAAATCGGGATCTAAGATAAGAGAGAGCCCCTACAAAGGAGGATACACTCCCCCATCTTAGCCCACGTCAATTCTGGGTATAATTTTGTTAGCAACGCTGCTTAAGCAAAATTTACTGAGCCATTAACAATGCGAAAAAGAGGAAACGTTTCACTGACTGCTATGTACTAAATGGGAAATTAGCAGCGCTACTTAAGCAAAATTTACTGAGCCATTAACAGTGCAAAAAGAGGAAGCGTTTCGTTGACTACTATGTTCTAAATTGTAAAAATGGGGAATCAAAAGTAAAATAGGGATCTAAAATAAGAGAGAGCCTCTGAAAAGGAGGATACACTCACTTATTTTAGCTAATGTCAATTCTGGGTATCATTTTGTTAGCAACGTCACTTCAAGCAAAGTTTACTGAGCTATTAACAATAGAAGAGAGAAATTGGGAATTAAGTTTTTTTTCGACCTTTATAAAAAAGTTGTTTACTTATTTCATTTTTTTCAAAATTACCGTTTTGACACTTTACTGGTTTATTTTAAAAGGATTTAAGATTGTTTTTAACTAAATTTTAGGACACATCATCAGTAGTGCACCTCAGGATCGCAGGGTGTTTCGGCCGTTAGTCACTAGACACCCTCCCCTGAGGCGGCCAGCCGTAGGTGGATCAAGCCTCGGCTTGTGTCCCATGCCCAATCAGGAAGAGGCCGTTTCTAAAGCTAAAGCTAACTATCTGATCTATAGTGAATAAGGTGTTAAGCTATTAACCTATTTGACCTATTTTACCTAATCTATTTGTTGATTTTCCTAAAATAGAAAGGTTTCCAAAGGAGGAATCTAAAATAAGAGAGAGACACAGAAAAGGAGGATACTCCGTCTCACTTTAGCTACTGCCAAAGTTGGTTATTGCTACGTTCCGAACTGTAAAAATGAGGAGCTAAGAGTCAAAATAGGGATCTAAAATAAGAGAGAGCCTCTGAAAGGGAGGATACACTCACCTATTTTAGCTAATGTCAATTCCGGGTATAATTTTGTTAGCAACGCTACTGAAGACATTTACAATGCGAAAGGAGAAAACGGGAATGAGACGTGAAAAGCTAAAAGTGAAAATAGGGACCTAAAATAAGAGAGAGCCCCTAAAGGAGGATACACTCCCCTATTTTAGCCATCGTCAATTCTGGATACAATAATCATAATTTTTTACTGAGTCATTAACAATGCAAAAAGAGGAAACGTTCTAGACTGTTAACACTGGGAAAGTAGCAGCGCTACTTAAGCAAAATTTACTGAGCCATTAACCGTGCAAAAAGAGGAAACGTTTCACTGACTGCTATGTTTTAAATTGTAAAAATGGACTAAAATAAGAGAGAGCCTCTGAAAGGGAGGATACACTCACCTATTTTAGCTAACGTTAATTCTGGGTATAGCTTTGTTAGCAACGCTACCTAAGCCAAATTTTACTGAGATATTTACAAAGTAAAAAGAGAGAACGGGAATGAGACTTAAAATTGGTAAGCTAAATAGGGATCTAAAATAAGAGAGAGCCCCTAAAAGGAGGATACACTCTCCCATTTTAGCCAAGTTAGCAACGCTACCTAAGCCAAATTTTACTGAGATATTTACAAAGTAAAAAGAGAGAACGGGAATGAGACTTAAAATTGGTAAGCTAAATAGGAATCTAAAATAAGAGAGAGCCCCTAAAAAGGAGGATACACTCTCCCATTTTAGCCAACGTCGCTACTTTAAGCAAAATTTTCTGAGCCATTAACAATGCAAAAAGAGAGAACGGGAAGCCAACAAGGTGTGGGTGCAGTGTGGTGCACAATGGACTGTTGTATGGTCGGTGCTAGCCACCAAAAGAAGACTCGGCCCCATTTAAGGTCTGTTGGCCCCAGACCACCGCCCTGCGTGCTGTCCTAGTGGACCCAGGGAGGCCGGCTACTTACCTCACCCTGCCCAGAATGTCTCTTGTTAACACCGCAAGGTTTCCCGAGACACCCGAGCAGAGTCTGCGACTAGGTCTACCAACTAACAGATTCCTAATTCTATCACCCGGGCACCCCGTCACGGATATTGTGAGATATCCAGGGTGCCTGGTTGGGCCCTGACCAAGCATCCCTTCGTTAACACCGCAAGGTATCCAAGATGCATGGTCTGTCCCTGTCTAGCTAAACCAGGGGTCCGGAGTTCGATGTGCAATACACCGTCCCGGATGGCCCTGGTCGGGTAGCATCCCAGCGGATGACTTCCTTACAAATTCCTCCCCACAAGGAGTTGGAATTCTTCAGGAAGCAATCAAGCTTCTACTGGGTTGGTTTCCCAAGGGTAGGGCATACGCCAGCGGATTGATTCCTTACCTTATTCCAAAGCCAACGCTTCCAGAATACCTTCAGGAATAATCAGGCTTCTACTAGCGAAGCCGCCCCGACTTGGATTCCTGCTGTCTGAGTTAGGCAGGTGGTGTAAATGTCCCGTTTTTCAGGTGAGGGTAGATTT
>NW_025926978.1:0-8501 GCF_022655615.1 Tachysurus fulvidraco
GATAACCTGTATTGGAGCGCACATTGGTCTGAGAGGTAATTTTCCAAAAAGCAAGGAGTTTACGCTTCTGTGATCATCCCCGACTGATTCTTCCATGCCTGCCTGGGGTAACGATAGAGTTTCAGTCACATGTTTCGGGGAGCTTTGCCTCTGTGGATCAAACTCTGCTTTGGGCATCCCCCGTCAACACAAACATTTCCCCTCACTTTTTTGGGTCATATATATATATATATTTATATGATGAGGTTAACTCAATACAAGACATTGCTTATAAAGACATTGCTTTATTTTATTCTGTTAACAAATCACTTTTAAATTGTGAGCATAATTAAAACGTTTACTGTACATCCGGCACACAGGATTTAGGCACAATTAACTCTGCTAAATATTAGGATGTGCTGGTTTATACTGTATGCTGCTGAATAATTACTGTGGTACATAATTATAAATGTGACTTAATTTAACTAAATAAACTAGCGTTTTATTGGAAGCCTTTTGTTACAAGACGGTTGTCTAGATGCTGATTTAGAAACCTTAATTTGTCTGTAAATACACCACAGTAATAATGTAATGTCTGTTTAATAGTTCATCCAAAAGCTTCTTGTTTATTTAATGTGTGAAACTTTCAGACACAGCATTTCACGGATCAGATGTTCAGCCTCACATGGAGCTGCTTTTGATGTTGTCCTTCTCACAAGGCTCCCTAGGATTTCAGGCGGCTGTGGATATATTGCTACATTTGGAGGTTATTTCTGTTTAATATTTTTAATTGCAAAGGGCAATAAACAAAGCTGTAGCTTTAATAAATAATGTGCACATACTTGTACACTGGGGGGACACGGTGGCTTAGTGGTTAGCATGTTCGCCTCACACCTCCAGGGTCGGGGTTCGATTCCCGCCTCCGCCTTGTTTGTGTGTGTGGAGTTTGAATGTTCTCCCCATGCTTCGGGGGTTTCCTCCGGGTACTCCAGTTTTCGGTCCAAAGACATGCAAGGTAGGTTGATTGGCATCTCTGGAAAATTGTCTGTAGTGTGTGATTGTGTGAGTGAATGAGTGTGTGTGTGTGTGCCCTGCGATGGGTTGGCACTCCGTCCAGGGTGTATCCTGCCTTGATGCCCGATGACGCCTGAGATAGTCACAGCTTCCCGTGACCCGAGGTAGTTTGGATAAGCGGTAGAAAATGAGAGTGCGTACCTGTACACGGTGAATCCAAACCCGGTTAACTAGCGTTATTGACTCTGAAGCACTTCTGAACAGTAAGTCACTCTGCATAAGGGCTTCTGAATGTTTGAAATGTCACTGTGAACGTGTCTCCTTTTAGACGGCTGGGTTTCACTACACATAGATGAACTAATTGGAACTCCAGGATTTCCAGGAAAGATTTATGAACTGCAGAAATGCACGACTGTCTCAGAGACTCTCGCAAAATGTTCCAATTCTACAGAAGGTAATGTTGATATCACTTTGCAGCCTTTTGCAATTTTAATATCTTTTGCCCTGTAGTCTACTATAGTTATTGCCATATAGTGATTGTATTATACTTATGTTGTTAAAGTAACTGTTTTACATATTTACAGGCAATCCTGATGTGGATAGTCCTAAAACCACATTTTCTGAAAAAAAGGTAGTGGTAATGGGGCTTCTGGTCTGCCTGTGACACAGCACTAATGTGTACATTGCCCAGAGAAAGGAATTCTTTTGCTTTATGTTTGGAAATTTGTTCTGTGTGATTCTTTTTAATTCAATATATGTTTATTAGACCTTTTTTCCTTGCAGCATGTCTTGGTTGACACACACTTGTTAATGAAGAAGTCTTTACAGAAGGGAATTATGCAGCTACGCGACAAAGCAGATAACACACAAAGAGCAACAAAACGTATAGAGATTCTCCATGGGCTGCTACAGAACAACTACTCTGGTGAGAAGTCAACTGGAAACAATCTCTTTACTGAGTAACTGGAAATGATACCTCACTAATGCAGTGTTGTGTGGATTTTAATGATCCGACTTTAGAAACAACGTTATTAGCAGCTGCCATTGTTTCATCATTTTTATGTTCTAGCTCTAGTGCATGACTAGTTTATTCAGTTTTGTTTTTATCAGTAGGATGAGAAAATGTACACATTAATGAATTTGTTTCAACAGCATCTGATGCTTTTATTAAATCACTGGAAAGGAGAATAGTCAGTTTCCTCTCAGAGCTGGAGAAAAAGAAAGGAAAAGAGAACTGGGTTGTTGCTCACGCACTCTCTGATCGTTTTGTTGCCGAAGGCAGTTCATTCAGGTACATAAACATATTGCGTATAGTTTATTTGAATTAAAGGTATTATAAAAATAAAAAGGAGAAAAAGAATGAAATACTTGAATAAAAATGTATTTACTTTTTAGGCATGTGCTGTGGGTTCATCTGGAGGACAGCGTAGCTTTAGCCATTGCCCACATACTGGCAGTCATTGATGGAGACAACAACCTCGATAATCTGATCAATGATCAGCTGTTGGAAAAGGCTGACTTCTGGCTGAATGTGTTTCAGGGGGATCAGTGGGATCTGCTTCACATTCCTGTCACTATGTAAGTATTCATTGTTGTTCTTAATTAAGGAAAAATGGGCTTTGTTTAAACCTTTTATGTTCATTTAAAATATTATTTTTTAGAACTTTAATTAATCTGTAATTAGTCCTATGGTTAATGCTGTTATAAATATGTGATATGTATAAGTATTCATTAATGTATTAAACACAGATCAGCCATAACATTAAAGCCAATTAGGGCTGTTTCGGTGGCACAAGGTTCCAAGAGGTTGGCAGCAGATCCTTTCCTGTAAGTTGTGTTTTGAATGCTCCATGGAACAGACTTGTTTGTCCGTCACATCTCTCAGATGCTGGATCAGTTTGAGATCTGTGATTTTTGGAGTCAACACTTTGACCCACTGCATAAACCATTCAGGAAGAGTTTACAAAGTTCAAAGAGCATCCTCCTGCTGATAGAGGCCATGAAGTCCAGGACCCAAGGTTGCCCAACTGAACATTGCCCAGAGCACCACACTACATCCATAAGCTTACCCTCTTCCCATAGTAACACACACACCCGGCTTCCACAGGATGTAAAATAAATTGTGATTCATCAGAACAGGCCTCCTTCCTTTGCTGCTCCATGGTCCAGTTTTGATGTGTCCAGTTCTTCTTCCACTGTAGGAGCTTTGGGTGATTTAAAGGAGTCCGCATGGTCACGCTGATGCTCTGCAGCTGCATATACTGTGTGATCTGACTCCTTTCTATAAAAACCAGCAGTCACTTTTTGCTACAGTTTTTACCTACAGTAGCTCTTCTGTGGGTTCCGACCAGATAGACTAGCCTTCACTCCTCCATGATTCTTGGGCTCCATGACCCTGTCTTTGTGTTCATCAATTATTTTACCTTTCAGTGGGTTTAATGTTCATCGATGGCTGATCGATGTACAGTGCCCTCCACAATTAATGGAACCCCTGTTTAAGATGTGGTCATGGACTTCTAAAAAATCTCCTTTTTTTTTTTTTATACAACATAGAACCCAAATGCAAAAAAGAGAAAAATCCAAGCTTTCATTTAAGTACATTACTTCGGTGGTTAAAAAAATCACACATTTAGAAAAAAAAAACAACTTGAAAGCATGTGTCCCACAATTATTGGCACCCCTTATGTTATACTTTGTATGACCCCTTTTGCCAACAAGATAGCACTTAATCTCCTCCTACTGTATAACATTTCACAAGACTGGAGAACAGAGAGAGAGGGATCTTTGACCATTCTTCTTTGCACAATCTTTCTACATCATCCAGTGTCCTGGGTCCTCTCTTATGCACTCTCCTCTTTAGCTCGCCACACAAGTTTTCGATTGGGTTGAGGTCTGGGGACTGAGATGGCCATGGGAGGACCTTGAGGTTGTGACTGCTGAAACATTTTTGTGTAGATTTTGCCACATGTTTTGGATCATTATCCTGCTGAAAGACCCAATGATGACCCATCTTCAGCTTTCTGGCAGAGGCCATCAGGTTTTTATTTAAAATGTACTGGTAGTTTAAGGACGTGATGGTCCAGCGGTCCAGGCGCTGGGTTCCTAATCGGAAGGTTGGGGTTCAAGGCCACAATCTGCTGAGACATCTACGTTGGGTCCTTGAGCAAGGCCCTTAACCTCACCTGCTCCAGGGGCGCCGCACGATGGCTGACCCTGCGCTCCGACCCCAGGCTCATAATAGCCTGGGATATGTGAAAACCGGGGGCACTCGTGGCCTAATGGTTAGAGAGTCTGACTCGTAACCTGAAGGTTGTGGGTTCGAGTCTCGAGCCGGCCACAACTGAGGTGCCCTTGAGCAAGGCACCGAATCCCCCTCCAACTGCTTCTCCGGGTGTGTTCACTGCTGTGTGTGTGTGTGTGTGTGTGTTTTCACTGCTGTGTGTGTGCACTTTGGAATGGTTAAATACAGAGAACGAATTCTGAGTATGGGTCACCATACTTAGCCGTATGTCACGTCACTATAGTTCAAAGCGTTCATAATGCCATGCACCCTAACAAGGTTCCCAGGGCCTTTGGAAGAGAAACAGGCCCACAGCATCACAGATCCTCCACCATACTTCACGGTGGGCATGAGGTGCTTTTCGGCATACTCATCTTTTGTTTTACGTCAGAGTAAAAGAGTGTTTGTTGCCAAAAAGCTCAATCTGAGTCTCATCTGACCAAAGCACACGATCCCAGTTGAAGTCCCAGTACTGCTTAGCAAACTCCAGATGTTAACGTTTGTGAGTGTTAGTGAGAAGGTTTTTTCCTTGCATGCCTCCCAAACAGCTTGTTGGCATGTAGAGAGCATCTGATGGTAGTTATGGAGACTTTGTGACCCCAAGATGCCACTTTTTGATGCAATTCTGTGACTGTGAGCTTATGAATTTTTTTTACTTCTCTTACCATCCTCCTGACTGTGTGTTGTGTCAAGATAAACTTGGGACCTCTTCCAGCCTTGTTTGTCACTGTTCCACATGTTTTAAAATTCTTAATGATTCCTCTGACTGTAGATACGGGCAAGTTAAGGTGAGTGGCTATTTTCTTGTAGCCATTGCCTGACTTATGAAGGTCGACACACATCTGCCTTACTTACTGCCTTAATAGTGTGTTCTCTTGTTTTTGCCATGTTGACAAATGGGTAAGAGAATTAGGCCTCTGTGTCACGTCATAGTTATACCCCAGGGAAACAAGAAGTCATGAATTACTAATTAAAAGTTGCTAGATACCCTGACCAACTTTAGCAACTACAGAAAAAAATATAAAAAAAAAAATCAATTAAATTTTTCAGAGGAATTGTTATGGGTGCCAATAATTGTGGAACAGGTGATTTATATATATATATATATATTGTGTGTATATATATTTGTGTGTGTGTGTGTGTGTACATATATATATATATATATATATATATATATATATATATATATATATATATATATATATATATATATATATATATATATATATTGTGTATATATATATATTGTATATATATTTTAAGTCATGGACTTTTTAAAATGATGAACTTGTGTTAAAGGTTATATTTTTCACAATTTTTCTGTTAGAGATTATGCTTCTGCAAAAAAAAAAAAAAAGTATTTGACCGCTTTTAACACATCTTAAACAGGGGTGCCAA
The DNA here is from genome assembly GCF_022655615.1 of Tachysurus fulvidraco. Lineage (NCBI taxonomy): Eukaryota > Metazoa > Chordata > Actinopteri > Siluriformes > Bagridae > Tachysurus > Tachysurus fulvidraco. The sequence continues at coordinate 5,672 of NW_025926978.1, forward strand.
TAATTGTGGAGGGTGCTGTATATGTTTTTATATGTATTGTAATTGGACTTCCCTTACTTTAATTAAGAAATATATTTAATTTATATATTTATAATTTATCATTTTTAGAATTGTAATATTTTTTTTCTGCTCTATTTTCCAGCTATCAGGGGCCGGTATCTGTTCTGTCAACAAGTGGAGACCAGACAAAGTCATGGACTTGTCATTTCCCATTTAGCTGGGCTTTAAAAGAGAGATTTGAGGAGGTTTGGTCATGTGTCATCAATCTGGAAGGTAATACATGCACATACATGATGTTTGAGCTGCCTGAAACACTGATGTTTTTTCTTTACATTATTATACAATACAAAAAATACAATACAGTACAATACAATCTTACAGTACGCTACTTAAATGATATTAATTACATTGGTGAAATTTCATGTGGTAAAATTGATGACATACCGAGGGCTGTGTGGATGCTAATGTGGATTTATTAAATAAAACCTAATAAGATTGAAGCATGATTTGCACAGATAAAACTAAATGCAAACCCCCTAGAAATCATGACAAAAAGAAATGTGTATTTATAACAGCAAGAACATGTTTACTGGTGTAACTGAATGTTTAGATTTTCAGCGTTTGCTGCTATTTATAGGTAGATATGTGTAACGACATAGAGCATAGCACATTTTGTATCATACCCCCAGTTTTTAAGGATGCAGAAATATTAGAACACGTCTTTGTTTGTTTGTTTGTTTGTTTGTTTGTTTGTTTGTTTGTTTGTTTGTTTGTTTGTTTTTTTGCACAGGTATGTCCTGTTAGATTGTTGTTTAGACAGTAACTAGCTACATCAACACTTGATAGACATACTTTTGGCCTGTCCATGGGAGAAAAGCAAGCCATTTTGAAGCAAAAGTATCAGTTAGAGGCACTGCACATTCCTCATAGTCATTGCAACAATCTGTAACAAACTGAAAAACACAACAACTGGTGTTCTAAGCAACAGCAGAGATGAAAGACTGCAGATCTGGTATGAAAACCCCAAAAACAAGAGTACAGTGAAGAGAGGAGAGAAGACTTCAAGAGCAGAAAAATAAATAAAAGAACCACTGATCAGCAGTAAGAATCAGAAGAGCAGACTGGATTGTGCTGAGATGAGACACAAAGGTTGTTCATCACTGATCATTTATCATTGTCTTGCTGCAAGACTATTCCTGATGAATCATCAGGAATACTGTAGTCTTACAGAAAGACAATGATCCAAAACGCATTGCCTATTCAACAGGGTCTTCATCAGAAGGAAAGTGGAAGGTTTTAGACTGACCATCAGTCAACTGAGCAGCATTTCACATACTGAAAAGGAGCAAAAGCAAAGTGTTATTTACTTTAATTACAATGAGCAAAGAAATGTAAAGTGTGAGTGAGACTGATACCAGGACAGTTCTCTGTTTTATACCCTTTAACACATTCAAATGTAAATACCAGGATAATAAAATCTGAAATTCCAAACAATCCCGAATTTCTTTGTAACCAATGTGACTGATTTTTTTCTCAACACAAGTGTTAATAAAAGTGTGTGATGAAGAATTCCCTTTAAAATACACATTAGAATTTCACACCTGATGCGGGCAGCCAGAGGAAGTCAGTGTTGGAAAAAAAGCAATGGGGTAGTGTGGGAGAACTTGCCTAAACCCTTCATGTACCAATACATATGGAGGGCTATGTCTGTCTGTTTCTGTCTTTCTTTACTCAGTCATATATACTCTCCTAGGACCATGTGTTAAGCCTTCTAAAAGGTACTTTGAGAAGTTTGAAGAACTGATACCTCTCCCCTGGATTAAAAGCATCACACAAGGCCATAAGCTGTTTGCTCTGTTTTCTGAAGATCTTGTAAACATCTCAATGCGATCATGTCCACACGAGCTAAATAAGGTAAGTGAAGAAGAAAACTGCTAGACTTCTTGGCAAATAATTAGTGGATTTACCCCTGTGGTCTTCAGAAAAATTAGGAGCAATAAAATAAATTCTACAGAGTTGATTCGTTGACTTAATGTTGCATAATTATAAATGGCCACAAGTTGCTTGTATAGACCAATCTTGTGGTGATATTAACCAAATAAATTACAAAACTCTAAAAAGGATAAATAAAAATGTATTATGGTTATATTTCATAATTTATATAGAAATGGAAAAGTAATGATTTAAAGTGACAAGCTATTCTGAGAGAGATTTTACGGAGGTCTCCCAGTGTCTGTAGGTTTCATTTGTGGTGTTTGGTTTTATTCTCGTTTTCAGTATATTTGATAAACCTGTTCTGTTCTGTAGTCTTTTTCAGATACACTCACTAGACTCACACCACGTCTCTATCACAATTTAACGGGAAAAGATCCTGACTCCGTTCCTCTGCCATGGCTGTATGTAGTTAATAAGTATATGCATGACAACCATCAGCTTCTATACACTTTATTTTCCCAAAACACGGATGTGGTCACTGCTGGGGAAGCAACTGAGGTAAGATTTATTTTTGCCATTCAGAAGTCACTCCTCATCAAAAGAACACAATCATATACACTAATATATTGTTATTTTGAAGGCACTCAGCCAGGTTCTTCAGGGCCTTCAGCCAAAAGAAAATGAGCTGAAAGATTTTGTCAGCTGCCACAAGTGGCTAAAGAAAGTGAAGTCCCTGTCTGTGACTGTTGACTTGATACTTTCAGAGGACTCAACGGTATCATGTCATGTTGAAAACGCAGAAATGCTAATCACAAAAATCAGGTATGTTCTGACCTTCATTTAATACTTAAAGACAAATTAAAGACATTAACAGGGGTTAGTTAACTGCAACATC
>NW_025926979.1:0-6023 GCF_022655615.1 Tachysurus fulvidraco
ATATATATACATACATTACCCTGTACTTTATGTGTTTATGTATATATAAGTCTTCTTCTTAAAAAGTATTGTCTTCTGTGCTCTGCATTGGGATTGCACGGGAGTGTGCGGTTTTACCATTGCCGCGGGCATGAGTGGGCGGTCAAACAAAAATGGCGCGAGTCATGCCAGTCAGGATACTGAAGGTTTTGCCTACCTTTGGTGGGCACTGAAAGCGTTCAATGTTCATTCAAGGCTGTAACTTTGAAAGCAGTGTTTATTCTACTTTCAGTGCCCACAAATCTAAGCGTCACAGAAATCACAAAGAGACCATGTTTAAGCCAAGATTGATAGAAAGAATTGTCTCTGCCACCACTGCATTTCAGATCTCGGACTTTGCTAACATGAGATATAAGAGGGCTTCCAGTAATATTTGGTGATGACCCAACCGAGTACTTCAAAGCATGTGTCGTAAATATTGTTTCTGACATGGAACTTTTAAAATCTTGAATGCACTCTAGAATGATCTCATTTAATCAACTGTGCATGTCATTTTGAATTTTTTTTTATAATAAAATGCAATTAGAAGATTAAAAAACTGAAAAACATATTAATTTAATATTTGATTTACAGATGTGTGTGCACACAAATCACAAATCATACATGCAAATAACTAAATGGAAACATGCTTTATAAAAGTATTAGTATTAGTATTAGTATTAGTATTAGTATTAGTATTAGTATTAGTATTAGTTTTCGAAATCTCTCTTTTCATGTCCAGGCTTCTGCTAACGAGGTTTCATTCCAACGTGTTCCAGTCGGGATCCTAAGCAAAGAAAGTGAAGATGTGGCACATCTTTCCACCCCCATCTCATCCTCGTCCTCATCTTGAAGAGGAATGTTGTGATGGACATTTTGGAGATAATTCCCCAGGCCATGTGTCTCGTGTTTGGGTTAACTTATGCCCTGCATCTTGACTATCCCAAGTATATGACAAAGACATTCTATTTTATTCATAAGGAACTGAAAAGCAATGTTTTAGCACTGTCAAAACAGCTTGCTACTGTATATAAGGCACGAAAACATACATGTCTCAATTTTATGTACACTGTACATGTTAAGAGTCTGGCAAATGATTATAACTGGCATAGTAATACAATACCAAAATACATATCATGCCCTTTCAGAGTTACTCAAATGTTTATGCAGTATACAGTATAAGAATATATACTGTGCCTTACTGTTAGACTCAGAGCAGCAGAACAAGGGAGATCTGCTGTGAGAGGAGCTCAAATACAACTACATGATTCAATACTGTCTCTCTATTACTGCTCTGTGTGCAGGAAAATAAATTCAATCTCATCCATAATCAGATTATGTGTACTGTTGAAGGGTGAGACAAGGTCAGAAAGAAAACCGAAGGTCACACTGGTGCCGTGACTTAGGACTGTCAAGGTGGTGGAAGATCATCCGAACATCATACCAACGAGCCTGTCTTCATTCTTCATTGCACAGGATCTTAACTGAAGCTTTTGTTAGTTATTTCTCTACTTTATATGATTGCTTATGTAGACACATAAATGGATACTCTTAAGTGGTTTGATATTATTATTGCCTTAAGGTTTCACAGCAGTAAAATATAGTGTGCACATTTTTTCCCCCATTTTCTTGCTTATATGTTCTTATTTCATGATTATGGAAAACACATGGTTTTCTGGGTCCCAGTATATTAGACCTAAACTACATTTCGTTGCCTTGTACTTGTGTAATGACAAAGTTGAATCTAATCTAATCTAATCTAAAAATTTATTTGTGCAGTATATTATATGTAACTATAAACAGACAAAAAGTATGATGTTTTTTAATACATATGAATCACAAATGATAAGATTGGTGTGGCAACATGCTGTAATTGGAAAATAACACATAACAGCATGTGCCATTTATGCTTTACTCCTTACAAGATTCATTGTTAGCTTTGGATGTGATTGGTGACCAGGGAAGTAACTAATAAAGTGTTAAAATTGATCACACCATTTTCATTTGATGTTTAGATATTATATAGAAATCTCTCTCTCTCTCTCTCTCTCTCTCTCTCTCTCTCTCTCTCTCTCTCTCTCTCTCTCTCTCTCTCTCTCTCTCTCTCTCTCTCTCTCTCTCTCTCTCTCTCTGTGCCTAATTGTGACTTTGCAAATCAGATATCAGATTTAAGTCACTTCAATTTGTACATGCACAGAATTTCTGGTCCCTCCTCCATACATTTTTCTGGGCACAGATACAGTTGCTCCTGACATTTTAATTTGTTTGTGTGTTTACTTTCAAGTAATTCCACTACTGCAACTTTTGTGCAAAATACAACATCTGGAGATCATGTCATGTTTGCAAGTCTTCACCCCAGACTACTTTTTACTCCTAATACTAGTTTTGCCTTATAAAAGTGAAATGACGTACATCACACGCTTGGTTCATGTTAGACAGGGTGAAACCTGTGAAAGAGTTCTTATAAACATAAATATTAAACACCAAGACAGAAAAAATGAGAAACTGAGCAACAAACAAATATAGCGTTCAGCGTCAGTTCAGGCAGGCCACATAGTCAAGCTCGGCTATCAGCTGATGTCAATTTTCTAACCCTGCCCATCAGCTGATCTGATTCCTAAGCGTGCTATTGGTCCATTTCAAACAGGGCGCCCTATTTAAATGTTTTTTTTTTCCAGTCAGTCTGCTTGGCTGTTTCCTCTGCATTGCTGCACCTGTGATTTAAACTCGACGGCTATTTGGAGTTTAAACCGCAAGCTATTTTCTTTTGTGGGGCTGCTGCCTCTGCTTTGCTGCTGCAATTCAAACTTGATGGCTAATTAGAGTTTAGACCACAGCTATCTCCTTTTGGTTTCGCGATATGGGACTATAAGAGGTCGTGATTACTATTAGTATACTTGAGCCGAAAAGGAAGTTTGAAGACGCTTTGACCTTATGGTAAATTGATACGGCGCGCATGTTCGTGTACAGTATAATAGTGCGTTTGTTGAGCCGGAAGGGATGGTGTGTTGTACAGTCGGTTATGCTACACTACTTTAGGCTATGCTTCGATATGCTATGCATGTTATGCTATGCTAGGTTATATTATTGTAGGTTACGCTATGTTATAAGATGAGGTTATGCTATGCTTTTGCTATGCATGTCACGATGGGTCATGCCATGCTTGCTTTGCTAGGCTAGATTACCTCATGCTAGATAATGCTATGCCTCGATATGCTTTGCTATGCCAGCTCGTTATGTTATGGGGCTGTTTCCTCTGCATTGCTGCTGCTGCGAGTTAAATTCGGCGGCTATTAGAGATTAAACCGCAAGCTATCTCCTTTTGTGTTCGCGATATGGCACTATAAGAGGTTGTGATTACTATTAGTATACTCGAGCCGAAGGGGACGTTTTGAAGACGCTTTGAACTTACGGTAAATCAATATGGCACGCATGTTCGTGACTAATGGTGCGTTTGTTGAGCCGGAAGCAACCGGGCTGGCGTGTTGTACAGTCTGTTATGCTAGGTAGGCTACGCCTTGCTAGGCTATGTTGCATTATGCTAGGCCAGGTTAGGTTATGTTACGCTATGTTATGACTCGCTAGGCTGTTATGATACTTTACAGAATTCGTTCTCTGCATTTGACCCATCCAAAGTGCGCGCACACACAGCAGTGAAAACACACCGTGCACACACCCGGAGCAGTGGGCAGCCATTAATACTGCGGCGCCCGGGGAGCATTTGGGGGGGTTCGGTGCCTTGCTCAAGGGCACCTCAATCGTGGCCGGCCCAAGACACGAACCCACAACCTTAGGATTACGAGTCAGACTCTCTAACCATTAGGCCACGACTTGTTATGCTATGCCTCACTAGGCTAGGGGGTGTGGTAGCTCAGTGGTTAAGGTGTTGGGCTACTGATCGGAAGGTCATGGGTTCGAACCCCAGGTCCACCAAGCTGCCACTGCTGGGCCCCTGAGCAAGGCCCGTAACCCTCAGTTGTAAGTCACTCTGGATAAGGGTGGCTGCTAAATGCCGTATATGTAGGATATGTTAAGTTACATTATGCCATGCCCTGCTAGGCTGTGTTGTTATGCTATTCCTCGCTAGGCCAGGTTAGGTTACGTTGTGCAATGTTATGCCTCGCTAGGCTGTCATGATGCGTTATCCTATGCCTCGCTAGGCTGTGTGATGGTGTGTTGTGCTGTGCCTTGCTGGGCTATGTTGTGTTGCATTGCTAGGCCGTGTTAGGTAATGTTACCATATGTTGTGCCTTGCTAGACTGTTGTGATGCGTTATACTGTGCCTCGATAGGCTGTGTTGTGATACGTTGTGCTATGCTTCGCTGGGCTGTGTTATGGTACAGTATATTGTGCTGTGCCTTGCTAGGCTATGTTGTTGCGTTATGCTATGTTAGGCCATGTTAGGTTACTGTACGTTGCACTGTGTACCTCGCTAGGCTGTTGTGATGCATTGTGCTGTGCTTCGCTAGGCTGTTGTGATGCATTAGGCCATGCCTGCTAGGCGTTTACGTTGTGCTGTGCCTCACTAGGCTGTTGTGATGCGTTAGGCCGTGCTTTGCTAGGCATTTTGTTACGTTATGCTGTGCCTCGCTTGGCTATTATGTTGTGCTGTGCCCTGCTGGGCTGTGTTTGGTTGCGCTGTGCTATGTTGTTGTGTGGTGCTGTTGTAATGCGTTGTGCTGTGCCTCGCTGGGCTGTAGTGATGCGTCATGCGGTGCCTTGCTGGGCTGTTTTGTGTTGCGTTATGTGATGTCTTGCTGGGCTGTGTTGGGTTGCGTAACGCTGGGTTATGCCTTGCTGGGCTGTGCTTCGCTGGACTGTTGTAATGCCTTATGCCATGCATTGCTGGGCGTTATGTTGCGTTGTGCTAGGACTCTCTAGGCCGTTATGATGCCTTATGCCATGCTTTGCTAGGCGTTGTTACGTTATATGATGCCTCGCTAGGCTATAGTATGATATACCATGACATGCTAGGCGTTATGTTGCATCATGCTGTGCCTTGCTAGGCTGTTGTGATGTTATGCCATGCCTCGCTGGGCTGTTATGATACATTATGCAGGAAATATTTACTGGCAAATGGTTTAACTTGACATGGTTAAATTTTAGCCAGCAATGAAAATGAAAAGCTTGATTGATTTAAATTTCTCTCCTCTCTGTAGCAGTGTCCAGAGAAAGATAGTGACCTTTGGATTGATAATCAATGGCTCCTGGCCCTGCTTGTATTGTTTCTGTTCGTTACATATAAATAAATAAATAAAGTAAATGTTCCAAAGCTGGAAAGGCCCCGAGAAGCATCCTAACCGCTGCTTCTTCAATTATTTAATAGCTGGACTTATCCAAGTTTTTCGCAGGAGTGTTTGGTTGACTATTCATTAGTTTGCCTATAATTTGCTTTCTGCCGTTAAAGAACCTGAAATTGTTGGAAAAGGAAGTTAAGACTGGATTTCTTGTTGGGTCTTTTGGAAGTCTCCTTTCTCGGGTTGTTGGATGGATCCTAGAGGGATGGCTACTCGGGATATTCAGGGAGGAGGCACTTGGTTCTCGTGTTCTGTTTGTGATTGAGCTAGCTCTGCTGCTGCTATGCTAGCTCTCCTCCTCTGCTGCTGCTAGCTTTCCTTTTCTGCTGCTGCTAGCTCTCCTCCTCTGCTGCTGTCCCTAAGGTAGCTGAACCAGGAGTGGAACGTTAAAGGTTCTGGTTGCTGCTTGGGAAATTGGGATGGCATGATGTTCATGATGATCTGGAGTCTTCTGCAGCCTTGAATCGTATACAGGCACTGAGCCTTCCGTTGGTTTTTTTTTTTGGGGGGGGGAATGGACAGTGGTTGCTAGTAAATGGTAAAGGAACTGCTTTCTGTGCCTGATAACATGTCCTCTGCTCTGTTGGTATTTTACTAATAAGTTTGGCTAGTGAAAAGCTAGCTCACTTTAATCCTCTGCTGGCACTTCAGTTAGCATGAAGAGTCAGGGAGGATTGCCTGGTATGGTCTGGGGGGGTGGTGGTGGTG
>NW_025926980.1:0-3552 GCF_022655615.1 Tachysurus fulvidraco
ATGTATGTAGATGCAGTGTGTGTGTATAGTCCCATGTGTATTGATGCAGTACGAATACAGTGTGCGTGTGTGCATGTGTGTATAGTCCGGTGTTGAACTGTTGAATATGCTGTGTGCTGTGTTATTTATGGCTGTTAATTAGTCTGATGGCCTGAGGGAAAAAGCTATCCCTCAGTCGAGTAGTGTGGGATCGGATGCTGTGGAGACGTCTTCCTGAGTGGAGCAGAGAGAGCAGTCTGTGGGATGGGTGGCTGGAGTCATTAATGATCCTCCGGGGTTTCCTTATGCACCGCCTGTTGTAGATGTCCTGGAGGGAGGGAAGCTCACCTCCAACAATGTGGCTGGCAGTTCGCACGACCCTTTCCAGAGGCTTACGGTTGCCAACGGTGCTGTTTCCAAACCAAGCGGTGATGCAGCCCGTCAGGATGCTCTCTATAGTGCAGGTGTAGAATGTTCTGAGGATGCTGGGGCTCATTCCAAACTTCCTCAGCCGTCTCAGGAAGAAGAGGCGTTGATGTGCCTTCTTCAGCACTGTGTCGGTATGTGTGGACCAGGTGAGATCCTCACTGATGTTAACACCCAGAAACTTAAAGCTGCTCACACGCTCCACAGGTGTCTTGTCGATGGAGATGGGTCTGTGTTCTCTGCTCTGTCTCCTGAAATCAACCACCAGCTCCTTGGTCTTGTCAATGTTTAGTGAGAGGTGGTTCTTTCGACACCATTTGGTCAGGGTGCTCACCTCTTCTCTGTAGGCCGTCTCATCATTGTCGGTGATCAGGCCTATCACCGTTGTATCATCAGCAAATTTGATGATGACGTTGGAGCTGTGTGTAGCTGTACAGTCGTGTGTATACAGGGAATACAGGAGTGAGCTGAGGACACAGCCCTGAGGAGCACCGGTGTTGAGGATCAGAGGGGATGAAGTATTGCTGCCCATTCTCACCACCTGGCTTCTGCCTGTCAGGAAGTCCAGAATCCAGTTGCAGAGATCTGTTTAGTCCCAGAGTCTGAAGCTTCGCTACAAGTGTGGCAGGCACTATTGTGTTAAATGCTGAGCTGTAGTCCACAAACAGCATTCTCACATAGCTGTTCTTATTTTCCAGGTTGGAGAGAGCAGTGTGTAGGGTGAAAGCAATAGCATCGTCTGTGGAACGGTTGCTGCGGTATGCGAACTGTAGTGGATCAAGTGAGGCAGGCAGCACAGAGCAGATGTAATCTCTGATGAGTCTCTCAAAGCACTTGCTGAAGATGGATGTGAGAGCAACTGGCCTCCAGTCATTTAGGCATGTGATTTTATTTTTCTTTGGTATGGGTACTATGGTGGATTTTTTGAAACATGATGGAACCACAGACAGACACAGGGAGAGGTTGAAAATGTCTGTGAACACACCGGCCAGTTGGGATGCGCATGCTCGGAGCACACGGCGTGGGATGCCGTCAGGACCCGCAGCCTTTGTTTACTCGTCGGAAGGATCGGGTTACATCCGCGACAGAGACGGAGAGCGCACTCACATCTTCTGCAGCAGCCGTGGGAGCGCTCTCTGTGTGGGCGGGGTTGTGAGCCTCGAAACGAGCATAAAAGTTATTTAGCTCATCCGGTAGAGAGGCGGCAATGTTCACAGTTGCTGGTTTGCTCCCTTTAAAGTCCGTGATGTTGTTGATGCCCTGCCACATGCTTCTTGCGTTGTTGGTGTTGAAATGTTCTTCAACTTTGTTTTTGTATTGTCTTTTTGCGACTTTGATGGTTTTCCTGAGATCGTAGCTGGCTTGTTTGCGAACGTCAGGATTCCCGGATTTAAAAGCAGACGTCCGCGCTGACAAGGCCGCTCGAACATCGCTATTAATCCACGGTTTTTGGTTGGGGTAGACGCGGATTGTTTTTGTCGGCACAACATCTTCTACACACTTCCTAATGAAACACGTGACAGAATCTGAGTACGCCTCTATGTCGTCATCAGACGCTGCCCGGAACATGTCCCAGTCCACGTGATCAAAACAGTCCTGTAGTATAGCATCTGATTGGTCCGACCAGCATTGGATTGTACTGAGGGCGGGTGCTTCCCGTTTTAGTTTCTGCCTATAAGCAGGCAGGAGCAGAATGGACGAGTGGTCTGATTTGCCGAGAGGTGGGCGGGGGAGGGATTTGTAAGCATCCTGGAAGGGAGAGTAGCAGTGGTCCAGTATATGGTCACCACGCGTGTTGATGGTGATGTGTTGGAGGTATTTTGGAGCTATTGCTCTGAAGTTGGCTTTGTTAAAGTCCCCTGTTACAATAAACGCTGCATCTGGGTGCGCGGTTTCCTGCTCACTTATATTCCCATACAGTTCCTTGAGTGCCTGCTCTGTGTTAGCTTGAGGAGGAATATAAACAGCTGTGATAATGACCGCTGTAAATTCCCTCGGTAGCCAGAATGATCGACACAGAAGCATAAGAAATTCCAGATCAGGGGAGCAGGAGGATTTAATAGAGTGTAGGTTCCTTTCATCACACCACGAGTTGTTGATAAAAAAACAAACACCTCCGCCTCTGCTTTTCCCTGTGAGCTCTTTCGTCCTGTCCGAGCAGTGCACGGAGAACCCCGTGAGCTCGATGGCTGAGTCTGGAACCTCCGCAGACATCCAGGTTTCTGTGAGGCAAATAATGCAGCAGTCCCTCTTTTCTCATTGGTAGGAGATACGAGCCCGTAGTTCACAGAGTTTGTTGTCTAGTGACTGAACATTAACCAGCAAAATGGTTGGGAGAGGAGGTCGGAGGGGACGACGTCTGAGTCCAACAAGGACGCCGGCTCTCTTCCCTCTTTTCCGGCGGCGTTTCCTCGGTCTCGTTCGTGCGGCCCAGACAAAGGGCTCCGATGCGGTGTTGGTAAACAAATCGCCATCGTTCAAGAACTCAAAGTCCGTTTTGCGTTTCGCTACATAGGAACCTATATTTAGAAGCGTGTGTGTGTGTCGTAGGCAGTTATGCAAACAACTTCCAACCCGCAGGACAGCAGAATAGCTAGTAAGATAAATGAAAAACTGCAAAGTTTCATCGGAGCTCGCAACACGGCTGCCATGCTCGGCGCCATCTTGGAGTCTTGCAGACTGAGTGTAAAGGTGTAAAGGAAAGAAACTGTTACATAGTCCGGTTGTGAAGGCCTTAACGCTTCGGTACCTTTTTACAGACAACAGGAGTGTGTAGAGTGTGTGTGATGGGTGTGTGTGGGGACCTACACAATGCTGTTGGCCTTGCAGATACAGCATGTGGTGTAAATGAGACTGCTGATGATCTTCTCAGCTGCCCTCACTATTTACTGCAGGGACTTTGCAGAACATGCAGTGATGCAGCTGCTCAGTAAACTCTCATTAGTCAGCCAGTAAAACATGATAATGATAGGGGTGGGAGATGGGCTTTCCTCAGAATTTACAAAATGTAGAAATGCAGAAAGTATAAAAAGACATTAGGTATAGTTACAAATATGTCTATTTTAAATGTATCTGAATGAAAATAGTATAATAAATACGCAGCTTTCATATATTCATGATTATTGAGAGATCTCTAATGCGAGTTGT
>NW_025926982.1:0-10000 GCF_022655615.1 Tachysurus fulvidraco
AATAGGTTTCACACAACAACTTAAATGGCTTAATGTGTTTCCAGACTTTCTGTACATTTTTCAACTGGACAAAAACTAATTAAGGGTGGTGAAATATACAGCATCTGCTAAGTAAAGTTTATGGAATAAACTCGAGAAGAACTAAGAGAATTATTTGAAAGCTAAGGAAAGCTTAGTAGAGTTTACTGCAGGTTAAAGAGTTTACTGAAACAAGAACAGACAACCCAGCAGGCAAAAGAGTAATTATCAATAATAATAATATTCATCTCTGGAAAATTGTCCGTAGTGTGTGAGTGTGTGAGTGAATGAGAGTGTGTGTGTGCCTTGTGATGGGTTGGCACTCTGTCCAGGGTGTATCCTGCCTTGATGCCCGATGACGCCTGAGATAGGCACAGGCTCCCCATGACCCGAGGTAGTTCAGATAAGCGGCAGAAAATGAATGAATGAATGAATGAATGAATGAATGAATGAATGAATAATAAAAATAATAATAATAATAATAATAATAATAATAATAATAATAATAATAATAATAATAAAAAGTCAGGCCCAGAGGATCAACATACAAACAGAGCATCGGAGCAAAAGATCATGTGATGTCAGGTGAAAACAGGAGAACCGTTTCAGTGTCTCAGAACTTTTTTTGTTTTCAACAACAAAACCTAGGTTAGAGATATCTGGGCCAGATGGCTGACATGATCTGGCTGACAAAAACGTTGGTGCTTGTGGGAGAGATTATCTAGTGGGATTGAAAGGTTGATTAGTGGGGTTGATTAAGTCAACCACTTAATCGTAGGAAGTTACATGACTTAATCTGCTCTCAGACCCATTTTATAAGTCACCAACTGAACTGCAATTTTACAGTCGATAAGAGCATCTTGAGAATGAAAATCTAGCACAAAATTGGCAGCTCAATGCAAACCTTGATGCAAGCCAGATTTTAGGGGGGTGTCACAAACAGGATGCATACAGGTTCATACAGTACATATATAGATGAAAAAGATACATTGGAGAGGTGTAAGTGTAATTACAAGGTTTGCATAAAAAACAACATAAATCATGACGGATTACCTAAAAGCATTACCAGTAACGTCGTTGTGTGATTGTGCACACTCCTTAACTAATACTTTCTTAAAGCACCAAAGCATCTCTTAATCTTTTATCATTTATATTCTGTTCTTCCTTACACAAAATTGCTCCAGATCTCTCTGAATGCAAGGGGATCTCCTATGCACTTCACAGGTTTTTGAAAGTCTTTAGATCTGCACTCTGACTGAGCCATTCCAAAATATTAATCTTCTTCTTCTGAAGCTGTTCCTTTGACTTTGTGTTTTAGGTTGTTATTGTACTGTAAGAAAGGGGGAACATATTCTTCATCTCCATCTAACACAGACCTGCAGGTTTTGTGAAAAAATAGATTGAAATTTGGATTCATCCATAATTCCGTCTATCTTGATTAAGCCCCAGTTCAAGCAGAAGAGAAGCAGCAACAATGTGCCATAATGTGATGCTTCCACCGCCGTGTTTCACAATGGGTTTATTGTTCTCTGTTTTTTTTTGCACCAGACATAACGCTTAAGAAAGTTGCCCAAAACAATATACCTTATCATCAGACCAGAAGACATGGTTTCGGTGATTGTATGTATATTTTAGCAGAAATCAGGTGGCGTTGAATGTTTTTTTTGTGTGTGAGGAAAACACACACACACACACACACACTCACACCCACCCACCCACACACAAACACACACACACACACACACACACACACACACACACACACACACACACACACACACACACACACACACACACACACACACACACACACACACACACACACACACACACACAGTTGTTAGTAATGTCAATGTAATGCACCATTTTCTCCACTTCTTGGTGATGGCCTGCATGGTGTTCCATGGTACAACTAGTATTTTGGAAATTTTTTGTTTACAGAAAAAAATATATATTATGCTGCATTTTTAAATATACATTTATATATGTAGTAGTTTTACACAAATACATACAAACTAAATACAAACATGAAAGATTACCAAAATAAGGTGAACAATGAGAAGAAAAAAAAAAGAAAACAAAGCAGTGTGTCACAGTCCTGAATACTAATAGAATTATAGAAAGTAAATACATTAATAAAACAAATGGCAGAAAGCAAGATATATACGTGTTATTTATCGTGCTAGGTAACTTACCTAACAGGTTGTATCCTGCTTTGCTGAAATAATTGCATGTTGTTTTTGCTTTTTTAGGAGCTTTTTTTTAATCAGCGCCTAGATTAATAGAATGTTAATGCAAGAAAGGAAAAATTCTTTACTTTGTTTTACTGTGTTATGAATTTAGACATGTCTTTGTCACAGAAGCTACAGTATACAGAGATAGTGTATAATCTGCTGCTACCGTGAATCTGTGGTCTGTTGTAGTGAGTATAGTATGTAGGGTATAGAATATATTTATAGTACTTTGCAAATACTGCATTTTTTAACAGCATACCTTTTGCACTATGAATGTGTGTGTGTGTGTGTGTGTGTGTGTGTGTGTGTGTGTGTGTGTGTGTGTGTGTGTGTGTGTGTGTGTGTGTGTGTGTGTGTGCTGTCACAGTCATGCCTCTTGAATCCAGCGGTAATTGGTGTTGTGAAAGATTTGCTTCACATTGTTCAAGGCTAACATAATGAGACGTGTGTGTGTGTAGGTGTGTGTTTGTGTGTGGATATCCTGCACAATGAAAAGAGGGCACATAGGAACGGATTCTCTTATTTATTCTTGCCCTTGACACACACATAGACAGGAAGAGGGAGCCAAAGATGTGATTTGTTTTACCTTTAATATCGATCAGAGGAAATTGAATGACCTATTATTTATTCAGCTTGGGCTAATTGTTCTCTCTGCTGCTTTTGGTCATAGACAGTGTTGGCAGTTTGACAGCTACTTAAATTGAAATGATGTGTCAGTGGAGAAAGTTATCTGCATTCAAACTTGTGCTGGATTTGCCAGAGGTAAAATGTTAATGGCACAAGATTCACAACTGCATTTAGTCCACCACTTATAGAAAGATACACATACAGATAGATAGAGACAGATGGACTGACGGACAGACGGACGGACGGACAAACAGACAGACAGATAGATAGATGGTTCGGTTAAAGAGTGAATTGTGTTATTCCAGTTATCCTGCCGATTGTGTTGAAGAGGCAGATAGCCCGCAGAAAGTGGGTTAGTCAGTTATCTAATACACGATTAACATTTTTTTTTTCATAGCCAATCCAATAAATGAGCTCAAATAGGTCTGAGTATTTGTGTCTTGCCCCAGGTTTGCTGCTGTGTGATTGGATTTATATGCTCTGGCTAGAAGTTGGATATTTATGTTGATGTAGGAGCAATTCCACCTACTTCAATCCTAAATTTAGCCATTAGGATAAGTAGCATAAAACAGCTTTCATAAACAGAGTAAAAGGATTGAAGCTTTGGTGATGAAGCCCTTCAAGCTAAATAGTTTTCTAAAGTACTACAATATAAGACTCTAACTTTCTTTCACATGCCTTGCATCATCACTCTTGCACAAAGATGATGTCAGCAAAAGAACGAAATGCACAATGATGATTTCATTACATACAAATGAGTTTGTTTTTCTTCTTTCTTCCTTTTTTGCTTCTCTCTGGGATTTCTGCTTCCTAAATTTTAGGTAAGTTGAACTAACTTGCTAACTAACTTTCTTTGAATGAACACTGTGGTCACTGTATCGTTTGTGGGTAAAATAAAATAAGGAATTTGAATATGCTTGTTTTTGTGAGTGTGTAAATGTGATGTGTGTAATCATAAAAGCGTTATGGACCTCAAAAGAAGGTTGATTTTACTGCAGTTCCACTGACCGTGTTTGATAATGACAATACTTTACAAGCTAATGCATGCTCAACAATTCTCCATAAATCAATAGATGATGTCATGGATTCATTTGTATATGCAGCAAAAACATTGACAGCATTTGCATATCAAAATGTGCTACATGAAGAAGGAAGATTATCTGAAGGCACTTGGGAAGCTGACAGTGATCAGTGGTTGATTGCTGGGAACAGTGGTGATTAGTAAATGGTCGATATGAACAGTGGTGATCCGTGATTGGTCGAAGGAACAGTGGTAATCAGTGATGGGGCTGATGGGAACAATGTTGATCGGTAACTGGTTCGATGGGAACGGTGGTGATCAGTAATTAGTCAATTTGGGAACAATGGTGTTCAGTAATTGGTTGATGTGAACAGTGATGATCAGTGATTAGTCAACAGGAACAATGGTATTCACTGATTGGTCAATGGAAACAGTGGTGATCAGTGATTAGTTGCTGGGAACAGTAGTGAAAAGTGATTGGTCGATAGGAATTGTTCTGAGTAGTGATTGGTTGATGGTTGCATTTCATGCAACTCACTCACTCACTCACTCACTCACTCACTCACTCACTCACTCACTCACTCACTCACTCAGAATTTACACACTGGAGTACAGACCAAAAGTTTGGACACACCTTCCAAAAGTTTGGACACACCACCTTTTCAACAGGACAATGACCCCAAACACACCTCCAGGCTGTGTAAGGGCTATTTGACCATGAAGGAGAGTGATGGGGTGCTGTGCCAGATCTCCACAGTCACCGGACCTGAACCCAATCGAGATGGTTTGGGGTGAGCTGGACCGCAGAGTGAAGGCAAAAGGGCCAACAAGTGCTAAGCATCTCTGGGAACTCCTTCAAGACTGTTGGGAGACCATTTCAGGTGACGACCTCTTGAAGCTCATCAAGAGAATGCCAAGAGAGTGCAAAGCAGTAATCAAAGCAAAAGGTGGCTACTGTACTTTGAAGAACCTAGAATATGACATATTTTCAGTTGTTACTTCTTTGTTATGTATATAATTCCACATGTGTTAATTCATAGTTTTGATGCCTTCAGTGTGAATCTACAATTTTCATAGTCATGAAAATAAAGAAAACTATTTGAATGAGAAAGTGTGTCCAAACTTTTGGTCTGTACTGTAAGTCGACTGAACTTGCTCTCTCGATTAGTAAAACTCATCAAAAATTTATTTGTGTGCGTTTGCAAATCCAGCAAAAAAGTCTGACTGCACTTGTCGTGTTCTCCGTGGTTGGACGGGCTTCTTGCGAAACTCTTGACAAAATGTACTATCTCACATAAACAGAACTGAGAACTGTTCTTTTCTCTAATACTTCAATAACTTTTCCACTGATGAGGTATCAGTAAATTAGTAAAGCTACCCTGGTTGGTGAATATTACATAATGAGCCGTGGGAGCTTCCTAATGCACTGTCTAAAAATAATAAGTGTGGAGTCACAACCTCACACCCATGCTTCACAATATGGCTTCCATGGCAACAGCTCCATGTGTGTTTTGTTTTTAGAGTCTTGTCTCCTCCCTCATTCTGTTATTCATTTTTGTCTTTGTATTTTTGTGTGTATGTATTAATTCTATTATAAACCTTCTATTTTTTCCCCTGTCCTTACCTTTTATGCACAATCTCAAGCTTGAATTTCTGTAGTTTGGGGCTGATCCCTGGTTTTGTCCCCTGTGCGTGTTCTCTTGATTACTAATTATAGATGTGTTTTGTATTATGACCCCCGTCCTTGACACACTACTCACACTGTCTCTTCCTCCTGCACACAACACCTACAGAGCTGTGCTTCTGGCATTGTGAGTGTAGTTTACCATCTGAAATCAAAAGACAGAATATAACCATAGAGCATGATGCTACACAATATAGAATAGCCTGCTTATTATGAGTGTGCAGCCTCTCAGGGGATGTTTTCTTAGCAGTTTTATTTCTTCTAAATCAGCTGAATTGGATCATAGTTGCAATAATTTTTTGCTTTTTTGCAAACCATTTCTAAATCCCTGACCAGTGGCATTTTAGTTGCTGCATCTAAACATCATTTGTGCTGTAAATGAGACTCTAGCACCTTCAGTTCTCAGGATTAAATGTGCATTCGACTGTTTTGATGACAGCTGGTAAGGAAGAGCAAGCAAGCTGTCTTTCAGTAATTGTATCTATGGTGGGAATACAACTGAATATAAATGCATTATTTAGAATAAACAGATAATATGCTCTAAACAGATACAAACACAGATATGCATAGTTAAATTCATGCGCAAACTAGAGATGACAGTGATGGTATAAGGATCCAGATTCAAAAGGGAATTCGTCCTCATCTGGGTGACACCGGAGAGTGCGATTATAAAACATGACCTTTCTAATAATAATAATAATAATAATAATAATAATAATAATAATAATAATAATAATAATACATTATAATGATAATTGTATTATCATTATTATTATTATCATTATTATTATTATTATCAATAATTATGATAAAAATATTGATAATAATAATACCAATAACAATAACAATAATAATAATAATAATAATAATAATAATAATAATAATAATAATAATAATATTTATTTATTTACTTACTTACTTATTTATATACTGCTGCATGGGTTTCTACTTTCATGTGGGTGATTAGTCATCGTGAGCAGTCAGTTATTTTGGAAAATCATATTAGTTACTAGTAATTAGTACAACTAACTTAGTTAAAACAAACATATACAAGTGCACAAGCAAGAAACAGCCACATCAACCTGTATACTATATAGAGTTATTGATTTATAGCAGTGCTTTATGGTGATTGTCTTGGCATTACTTAGATTTTTTTACTTGTGACTTCTCTTTCTTCCTGTCAATTTCTCTTTTTTCCTCTTTTACCTTATCTACTCCTCTTCTCTTTTCTCTTCTACTCTCATTTGATTCCCATCTCACTTGATGTTCCTTGGCCTGGACCTTCTTATGAGCTCTTGCTCTCTTCAAAGCTAATGAATGTCTACTATTCAAAATTCACAGTGACTCGTCATCCCAGACACTATTAAAATTGCTAGGGAGGACGGAGTTCTTGCTTACGACGATGATGGCTGTAATGGACTCATGGCTGTAATGGGATCATTATTAAGTCTATAGTGAATTATGGCCTTTGCTCATAAAAATTGGAAGATTCAACCGGGTTATTACTGTGCAATGAATTTTGAGAATCAGACCGCAGTATAACATCTGTGTCTTAAATCACACATCGTCCAGTATGACCCTTTGAGCATTGTGGAAACTTGCTTGATGTGAGGAATCCAGAGAGGGTTTGAAAGAAAGTCGTAATTAGCCAAACCTACATGATTGTTCGAGTGATCCATGTGGGGATTTATTGCAACAGGCCTTTTCTTTTACTGCTAATTGTCACAAATCTACCCCTCGCGCCTCGTAGCTCCTCGATCCTCGTAGTCGTGAAGTACCTGCATGGTGCTCGTGCCCACTTTTGTTTTTTTCCATGTGTTTATTGCTTTGTTTACATTACGTGCATTTTTTCACTTAGATTCTTTTTTGTCTCCTGTCATTGGTTGCTTCCCTTAAGTGTCCTTATTGCCTGCACCTGTATATAGTTTTGCCCTTTGATTAGATCGTTTATTTAAACCTGCTTGTGTGTGAGCTTTAATTATAGGTGTTCTGTAGTCTGCAATGTTACTAAGCCTTTTGTTATGTGAATGTTTACCTGCACTTTGACCACAGGCTGTTTTGACCTTGTCTCTTTCCTAGCCCTTGTAGCTCTGTTTTGCTATATTTTGTTTACCACCAGTTTCTGACCTGCCTTTGACCTTTAGATTTGTTTATTTGGATTTTGAACTTTGCCTCTTTTTGATTTTGTCCTTAGTATCGGCCAGGGCTCCGTTTTGACCTGCTCTTTGTCTGTGATTTTTGCCTTGTTATTTGAATTTGATCTTTTAAATTTAAATTAAAAAAAAATCTCCTGCACTTATGTCATCACATCCTGTCTCTCTCTGTGAGCCTCTGACACTTTCATTTTTTTTTTTCCACTATTGCCACCAATCCAGAACCACAGATTGCAATGAAATGTTGTTTGTTACTGTACCTGTTAAAGACTGTTTTCCAAACACCTTTCCAAAAAGGTGTTTGAAAAAAAAAACACAACATTTAAATCTCATTTAAATACATTTAAATCTCATTTAAATGTCCCATTAAATTTAATGATTAATTTTATCTACAGAATTTAGACACGAGAAGAGACGGATTTATTTACAAAAAACAGAGTGGTTAAGGTTTTTATACACACAGATCATCTGAATAGCGATCAGGAAAACCTTATATTCACTGAATGGTATGTAATCACGTGTTTATTACGGATTAGTTTGGTTTATTTGGTCCAAAAGTATCGCTGTGTTTATTCGCGGAAGTGCTGGCTTGCGCTCAGAGGTCACTTCAACGAAGAAGCATGTTCAGCTGTGGCGTAACACACTTTATTGTAAATAATGTAGTGACATATAGTGACATATAAATCATATAAATGAAGTTTTATAGTTTGATGTGGAGAGCAGTGTTGTATAAAGTACTAGAAAGCAATACTTGAGTAAAAGTACAAGTATCATACTAGAAAAAGACTAGAAGTGAAAGTCACCTTGTAGAATATTACTCAAGTAAAAGTCTTAAAGTATCTGATATATACTGTACTTAAGCATCACAAGTTTCTGATATTTAATGTACTTTTAATGTAAATTCAGAGATTTTCACTTCATCCGGTAGGAAGAATCTTTCATTCCAATGTACAGAAACATTTCTTGCAAATACGACCACGGTGTATAAGGTTATCTTCTTCACCCTGCTCTTTGCCCGGTTTCATGCGGCTCTTACGTTCATATCGAAGTTTGTATTTGTGTCTTTTTATTGTGCGTGTCGCTTAGCTTGAGTTCAATATGGTATTTTAGTCAAACGCGCATGTGAGTGGGATGAAAATACCTCAAAGTTTCCCTTTGGGAGCAAGATCATTGGAATAAACATTTTGTGCTCTCAAAAAGGCAGTGAAACAAAGGTGATGATCATGTATGCCCATGTGTATGATGTGGCTCTTTGCGGTAACACAGTAAAAAATGTGGCTCTTGGTCTCTGACTGGTTGGCCACCCCTGGTCTACGATAATGGGAGGTCCTCCAGCAGGTGCTTCCTTGGCGGTTTCAGTTGTACTTCTGCCTCCTTTTGGCAACATTACGCTGAAATAGAGCGTGTGGACGTGCGTAATGCAATCTAGGACATTTCTGCTGATTTTATTTTGTAGTAACGAGTAACGAAGATGCTTAGTGGAAATATAGCGGCGTAAAAGTATACATTTTATCTAGGAAATGTAGTGGAGTAAAAGTGAAAGTATATAAATTTAAATAGCGAAGTAAAGTACAGATACGTGAAATTTCTACTTAAGTACAGTAACGAAGTATTTGTACACCGTTGCAATACAACACTGGTGAAGAGTGCACCTAAACATTTGTCTACAAAAACCTCTCTATAATACTTCTGATACACAATAGATAAATCAATCTTGAAGCAGTTTATGGTGAGATGGTATAAAATAGATTTATTTTTTAGAGTTTTTAGGCTTTGTTTAAATGAATTCAAAAAGATACTCTCTAAAATTGTAAAATGGTGTCAGGCGGAAGTTTTTTAATATATATATATATATATATATATGCATTCTAACACTTCTGCAGCAATATAACATGCGTTGCCTTTATTAAAGAATTATTCAAATGCACCTTGCATGTTTTAAGTTTTACTCATTTTAAATTGAGCATGTCATTTTCAAGCAAGAGCCTCATAAATAGGCCTATGGTGTAAGAAGTTAGGAAATACACAAAGCGGAAACTTTCAGCAGAAACCACTTTCAAAACGAATTCATGCTTTAAACATTTAGCAGGGTTATAAACAGGTACAAAACAGGTTTAATGATTACAGAAGCAGTTTTTTTCATCCTGAGTGAAACTCTACACAAGTGCCAGAAGGGAACACAGGTTACAGGAAGTAGTTTAAATATGCTTATTACTGATGTGTTACATCTACACTATATTGCCAAAGGTTATAGGTCACCCCT
>NW_025926982.1:15000-24999 GCF_022655615.1 Tachysurus fulvidraco
GGTAACAATTCAGTCTCTGAATTCTCTGTAGCCTAAAGAATACTCCTAAACAATGCATAATGTGGGAGGGAAATATTCTTTAGGCTACAAACACTTTCTATAATTAGAAAATTTCCTGTGTCAGCATGTGACCTGCAAACCCAGTCGTGTTTGGGAAGTCCCATGAAATAAACTTTTTTGACAGCTGTATGGGAAGTAACAACATTTTCCTTTAGCGAATTTGTCAATCCTTTTAGTGATGATGTGTTCACAAGTGCTCAGTCGAGATACATTCAACAAGACACCGAGTGTGAATGGTTATTTATCCCTGCTGTCAACTCGTGATTGAATCACAAGTGACGGATGTCATAACAAGGACATATTACTCAAAGTTGAGGAGTAGTGGTAATCCATACACTGATCATTTCATGTGGTGGTTCAGCAGACTCAGAGACACCTGTACGTAATGAATGCAATTTGTTATGCTCCCCCTGGCAAGTTTCTACCCTAGGCTATTGCATATGGTAGCTATTCCAGAGACTGCCACTAGCTGTGCTACAAAATGACAGTACTAGCTTTTCTTTGATACTGCGAGCTGCTACAAAGGTTCTTTCAAGAAAGTTGCCAGTATAACTTGTATTTGACAAAAGAACAGCTCAAGAAATGAATGTTGTTAGTGTGCCAGCAGGATTTTTCCAGACATGCTGCTCGGAGAGAATAAGAAAAGGAAAGGTGCAGAGATGGTGCTTGTCATTGGAGGTCCATAAAGGGAAAATGTGGTTTGATCTGTACTGATGACGTGTTTGTCTTAGTGGGTGACTAGAGGGCAGGTTTGTCTGAGGAGTATATATATATATATTTCTTTGTCCTTGGTGTCAGTGTGTAGCACTGTTGTACTTACTGAACTGCCTGCTGGACTGTGTTTTGTGCTAATCAGTACACTCCAGCTCTGGCAGCATGGGTCCAACCCTGCCCCGGGAGTGTACGTTTTTGTTGATGTGGGTTCTGTCATGATGTCACTGTGCCCTTCTTGGCTTTTATTTGATTTTTGAAGACATCGTAAAAGAAATCATGACATGCTTTTTTTATCATGGTATGTTTCCCAGTAAAACAGTTCAGCTTTCACTTGACGTGAGCTGGTAAGAAATCATGACATAATATCGGAGTTTACATATGCAGAAATCAGAAGATGCAGATATTATTACTTTATATATATTCATAGTTTTATTTACGCCTCTTCATTCTCTTAGGACAGATACTAACTTTAGCTGATATTTAGGCATCGTAGTGTAGTGTAACACACTCAGGTGAATGTGCTATCCATCCTTTTCCAAGTACACGAGCTCCCAGATGCACACAATTGTCTAATGCCACTTTGATTGACAGAGGAAGACAGAACACCATCTCTTCTATGCAGAGGGCATTGCCAAAATACGTCACTTTAGAACGGCCTTATCTATCCCAGTCTGGGTTAGATTGTCGCATTAATTTTCGCTATCGCATTCATCAAGGTGCAGCGCCCCCATATGACCTTACCTCCACCTGTCCGGGTTCAATTAATTGTCGGAGATCAGGATTTATCAATAATACCCGCTATGGTAGACGTTTAAGTCTGGTATGGCCGTGTTGTTTTCTTCCTTTCTTTTTCTGTGCGGGCGTGTTTGGGGTGAAGACTCGATCCTGAACGCCAGATGTATTAGATTTGAATCATTTAAAATGGCAGTTATAACTTGTGAGTTAGTATGCAAAAAATCTCTGATTTTATATGTTCTATTTTCTATTAGAGTTTACTTTTTCTAGCCCCAAATGCAAGCACGTAATGATGATGGATTGAATGCAGGGTCCATTTTGTGCTTTTTCAGCTTAAGAGATTAGCAGGGCTGTACCATAGGGTACTAGTTTTATAAAGGAGCATTTATATGTATTTTCGAGTACACATCTGGTAGATGCAGAAAACAGGGATGAAATCCATTGCCTGCAGTAGTGGTACAAGTGAAATCCAATGCTTCAATTAGTGTGTGATGCATTGCAGAGAAATCTGTTTTGTGCACCATTAAACTGTGAGTTTTCTCTATGGTGCATTCGCTCTTGAAGATAATGCTCACAATGGGAGATTTAATGTAAAGTGTTCCAAGCTATGGCTATATACAGTAGACACAAATGTAAAAACAAGTTTGCAACCGATCTCTGGCAGGATTTTGTCGCACAAGTTCCAGAGACACAATCTATGCATATGCATCACTGCACCATATGCTACATTGGTTTTGGGCCAGCAGACCAAGATGCAGATGTTGGTTCATGTCAGGATGAAGACAGGATGAATCACCCAAACATGGTTTACATGGCAGGTTAGATAACATCATATCGGTGGCTACTGAACACACTAAGTTTTGCCACTGAGCAATGCTGAAGATTGGTTCGCCACACAAGACACCAATAAATTAGCCATAATTGCAAGATGCAAAGAAATTATCCATATTCGCAAGTTGCAAAGAAATTAGCCATATTTATTTTAGTAGTTCAGTCACAACTAAAGGAATATGTTCTAGAGTTTACACACATGCCAGACAGTTTGGATCAAAATATTGTCTCATTCCAAAAAAAAGACATGGTAACCTAAATGTCCTCTTAAAATGTCTGTCAATGTCTGCGTATAGCAGAAGTAATGCAAGTGTTGAATGAACAACAAAGATCTCATACCTCATAGATACAATAATACATTTTTCCATATCAATGTCTTACCAGTAAGTTAGGTGTAGCACCTAGCATATTCACAAAGAGTATCACTTTAGAGCCCATGCAACACCAGGGTCCTTGTGTTTAGCCCTATCTATGTATTTCTGATTGGCTACAATATTAACTGTGTCAACATTAAACTTCACATGTAGACATGAAGAGCTAGTTACATCCTGCTCAGAATTTGCAGTTAATTCAAACATTTGGGATTTTCTGTGTCTGCAGATTTTCTGTGACTGGAGACACTCTCAGCAATAACACCTGTAATACAACTAGGAATGCTTCATATCAGGCAATTTCAAAACAGAAACTAACATCAGTGGAAACATGCATGCACACTCTAACTAGATATACTTGTTAATCCAGTGCATGTGTTCTTCAGGGCATGTTCTTAAGAGTTTCCCTATGAATATGAAAGAAGTTATGTCAGACACCTTACAGCAATGTTTTACATGAATCTTTAAAACAGACACTAGTCTATGTGGGCACCACAAACAATGTTGAGGTGGGAAAACAAGCTCTGGAAACCTTCCTACCAGGCCACATCAAGTCTGTGTCTGACCTGTGGTTCAGACAACTCACCATCTAATGTTATAAGTCTTTGGGAAGGGATGCTTTTGCATTATTATCCACATGTGATTATTGATACAACAAGGCAGGGATGGGCTTCTTACCTGCAGGATTGGACATATTCAGACTCCCCACTGAAATCACATAATGCTATACTCCCTCTATACTATACTCTCCAAGTGATGTGAAATACCTACATGGTCATTCATATCACTGCTATGCTAATACCACTAACAACTTCAGATATTGGGGGGCACGGTGGCTTAGTGGTTAGCACGTTTGCCTCACACCTCCAGGGTTGGGGGTTGGATTCCCGACACCGCCTTGTGTGTGTGTGTGCAATTTGCATGTTCTCCCTGTGCCTCCGGGTACTCCAGTTTCCTCCCCTGGTCCAAAGACATGCATGGTAGGTTCATTGGCATCTCTGGAAAATTGTCTGTAGTGTGTGAGTGAATGAGAGTGTGTATGTTTTGGAATTTACATATTACATATGTGTCCTCACTGCTAGGAGTTTGAAAGAAGAATTTTGTGCTTGTAATTTCCACAATTCAAGTAGTTTTCCACAAAAAAGGACAAAAACTGAAAAGCTGCTGCAAAATCGAGTACTGTTAATGCTTATAAGAACATAAATACTGCGATACAGTTATGGTATAATATAATACAAATACAGTTTCGTTTTTGCTATAGCTTAATACTTGACACCTGATTTTGATATTTTTGAGATAAAACTTATTTTTGTTCCAATGACCAATTTACCAATGACAGGCAAACAAGCAAACAGCGAGTTACTGTGCTACAACTGCACCCTAAAAGGTCAGAGCTCTGTGATTTTCTGCACTGACAGGCTCATACATCATCCACATTGGAGGTATATTAAAAACTGACAGCAGAGGAGTTGCACAGTAGAGTTGCACAGTATTTTAGCACCATAGGGATTTAGCTGAGTCCTATTCCCTGACAAGACCCAAAGACTTATTTTTTTCTGTACAAAAGCTTGTAGCAAAAGATGCATCACTGGTTCTTCAAACTCGTAATTAAAGATGTGGTTCTTAATCTAAATCTGAGGGTAAAGATGACTACTCTGAGGTATAACTTCTTGGGAAACCCATCTGAAGTGCAGCAAATGATAAGGGGGTTTCAAAAAGACTTTAGATTTCCATAGCCTAAGCATGAGGTGATGCATTTCATAGAGATTAGTTATGGTGATGGCTCTTTTCTTCCATATTACAACTTCATAATAAACTTTAAAAACTTTAAATGATCATTTTACAACATAGAAATCAATTTAGTTGGCATCCCTACTAAAAACCTCTTAGCCATATCAACTGTTTTTGTTTCAGCTCCATTGTCAGCATTGGCATAAAGAGAAAAGAAAAAAATAGAGAAAGAAATAAAACAAAATATTAAAACCAAACAAAAAACTGTATTTATGTTTGTGTTTGGTGGATATTTGGACCATCATGTTCTCTTTAAGTTTTGCAGTTTGGAGAGTGAAAGCCTTTATTCTTTTTCAAATGACATTCTGCTTTTATATTTCTTAGTAATGAAAGAAATTGTACCACATATTTTTTTTCTCCTTTAGAGAAATTGCTTCCTGACTCACAGGCTACGTGATGTTCACAAACATGAACTTGAAATTTGAACATGAATGCTGATTTCCCCTCCATTTTATCAAACCTGTTATTGTTCTTGGTTTTGTAATTAATTGAGTTTTTGTGTTATGTATCCAGGGATTGTGATGAGGGACATTCATGTTGCTCTATTGTCAGTTGTACTTTTCCAAAGATAGTTCCCTGGAAAAAGTATGACTACACCAAGGTCACTTGGACTAGAATCAAAGAGTCTCCATTAAATTATGCAAGGATATTGATCATGGGGTAGAAAAGAGTTAGTGGAGAATCAGAACACCATGCTCAATAACAGACATTAGTCTGGGAAGCTTTCAAAAAGAAATCTGAAGCCTGCCAAGTGTTGTGGTCAGACAGAAAGAAAAAGAAAGAATAACAGAGATGAAGGAGAATGATCAGAAATCTGATTACCTAATTTATCACATCATAAGAGCATGGATGAGAGCAAGGCAAAGGGTACTTAAGGTAATATGGTGGCATTTACTAAGCATGATTTATTGCTCTGAAGGTGCTGAGCAATTTGGGAAAATGTGGTACTTTTCTTCTTTTGAAATCAGAGCAAATATTAAAATAGTATACTTGCACAGAGCTACTAACTATAATTGCCAAATAATCTGTAATAATCATCTGAGATAGTTATCAAACATGTCCTTATTATAAAAGAACAAAGACGACCGTTATAAAACAGACAGCGAGTGCTCTACTGTTGCACTGTGGCTGTCTATTTATCCTAAAAAATAACCTATTTTCTCAGAACAATCAGATGCTTTTTGTCTTCTTTATCATCTTTGAACCTGGAACAGCACAGTTAGTACAGTCTCTCATTTATCACTCACAATTTAAATGCTCTCCATGCATCTGCAGTGCCTCTTCATTTCCCACTTATCATAATTTATATCTGATATTTTAAAAAAAGCCATTTACTAAACTTTCTGTAACCTTTCCTACCTTACCTTTTCTGAGAATAACAGTAGACTAGACTGGGATGAATAAAATAGAAATATTACATAGATTCTCACAATTCAGTTAGGAGAGGAGTTAGTGGATTAATTACAGAAATGGGAAGGAGTTATATGCAAGAATGTAGCTCATAAAATTATTGTAGCAAATGGATAAATTCATGTATAAATCTGGGAAATCCTCTGGCTACAACCCATCCTCCAAAACATTTTACAGTTTGGAACACAACGTAGAGGGAAAAACAGGAAAGGAAAAAGTGCATAAGACCATCAAGATGTGATATGCATAATGACATACAGTATAGATAATACTGTCTCATGCAAAAGATGCAAAATGTGAACTTCCAGCTATGATTTAGACTAAAAAGGAGAAATGTGTTTTAGACTATGTGGTGTTAAAAATATTGAGAATGAGTGAGAGTGTAAGTGAGGAAGAATTTGTACTTAAAAAGGTAAGACACGTCATCACCACTTCAATTTTTCAGTGATAAAAATTTCAATCACAGGTTTAGTGTGAAATTGTCTAGAATGATAATTGCTTTTTAAATATTCTATTTTGTAAGAGTGGTTGTAGGGTTTAACCTGTGTGAATTATAGTGCAGTAAACATTTAAATACATACTATTGCTGCATTATATTCAGGTCTTATATTGATTTTAAATTATTAAAAATATAACTCAGTTGTGTAAGAAATTTGCCACTAAGCATATTCCACTCTAAGGTTGGTATTAGAACAAACCACCCCAAAAACAATTTATTATCATAGGTCATAATTATCATTTTTGAGTTAGCAATATATGGATAATAATACCTGAAGTCACATTAAATCATTTTTTTCATCAGAGCTGCAGTGTGACATCAAGAACTTTACATAATTCAATAAGATTTTGAGAAGGGAAGAACTGGTGGTTAAATACATCACCAAACAGGGCTCACAGAGAATGTTACTGATATTCTGTATGAGTTGATTTGAAAATGATCCCAAAATGAAATGGAAAAAAGGAAAAGTTGCAAATGTGTGCAGCTTCATTCCTGACTCAATGACTGGGTAATTTCTACAAAAAAATCTACAAAAAATTACCAAGCAATTGATAGAAAGAGGAATAGGTCAAAATACAGAATGAGATCAGACTTCTAAAAACTAATTATTGAAAGCTTAGATCATCCACTGAAACACTGACACATGATCTGAATAAAGAAAAAAGATGCTTTCAGTTGATAATAAAAATGGTACTGATGAGATTAAACCAGTAAAAAATCTGAAGGTATCATTTCTTTGTACCTGAGTCTTGGGAATTTTCAAGCTAATGGTGATGAGGGCTTTGTCAGAGATACTCAATTACGTAGCAGTAGTCAATTTAATCTAAATGAACAAAGATCAGTGAGTAAGAATACTGGAACATTTGATCCCTGTGTTTTTCAAACTGTGTCTGACCAATACTTTGTCTGGTACCTGTCAGAGAAAGACAGAACTGCAAATAAATGGTAAAGAAGCAGCCATTACTTGAAGTTGATGCCAATCAACTAGCTGAAATGACCAAAAAAGGAAAGAACTTTTACAGTAGCATTTTCAGAAAGGTTATTAGAGCTCCAAATCTGCCCTTATTAGCAAATGTGACCCACTCACCTCATGCAGTGTTCTGCTGGAAAACCATGGGTCCTGGCATTCATTTGGATGTTACTGTGATTTGTAGCATCTACCTAAACATACTGTACCTACTTAACGAAATCACTTCAAGGTACAATATACAGTATACCCTAATGTCAGTGGTCTCTCTCAGAAAGATAAGGCTTCCTGCTACACTACAAAAAATGTTCAGGAATAGTTTGAGCAACCTGGCAAAGAATTCAGTGTATTGATTGGCTTGTGGGATGTGGTGGACAAATAAGTCTGATCCATGGAGGCTTCATGAAGTCTTGGCAGGTCAGAGGTGTTTTGTAGAACCAAGGAGACCTACACAATATTAGGCAGGTTTACATTTACCAGACATCCTTATCCAAAACAGCTTTTTATCTCATTCTATCTCAAATGAGGAATTGAGGGATAAGGATCTTTCTCAAGAACCCTGCAGTGCAGTTTGGTGGGCCTGGGATTCAGAATTCAGAAAAACACAGTATTCAGGGATTCAGTAGTTCAACACCTTAACCACTAGGCTACAATGTCCCCAGGCAGGTGGTATAAATGTTATGGCTGGTCAGTGGACATGATCCAATTTTCCCTCATATACATCTAATTCACATGCAAGATTTTATGCAGGTGTTGCAACAGTGAACCAATAGAAGGAAAGCGCTGAATAGCAAACAGCTGTCTGAGATCAGAGGACAAAAATAAACAGAGTGGAAAGCAAAGCATTTCAGAAAAAAACTGATTTAAAGGTTCCTTAAGGCAGTGTTTGTAGATCTGTACACATTTGAAAAGCTTTTCATAACAAGTGTGAATTTTGTTTTTCAATAAGTTTTTATTAATTTTGCTAGTAAAATATTTAAATAGGTCAGAATTAATTAGCCAGACTTAGTTAAAGCTTCTAAATACAGATAGCAATTTCCCACCATAAACATATATACCTTATTTCACATAAACAATATACTAAACCACACAGACTATCTGTCATAGACGGCTTGGACAATTCCCTGCCTGAACACCTGGGATTCACCAGGGTTCTGGCAGGCTTTGTTAATGTCTTGTGCCATGGGTCTGCCCGATTCTTAATCCGTTCCCACCTCTGCACACGTGTTCCTTGTGTCTCACTGATTGTTTACCCCGTTTATACCGGTTGTCTTGTGTGTGTCGTTTGCTGAGTCCTTGTGTTTTTGTGCGATATCTTGTCTCCTGGTTTCTGTGGTGTTATTTCAGTTGCCTAGTCTTTTCCCTAGTGTTTTCTATGTGTTGTAGTTTTTCTTGATTCTTCCTAATAAACCCCCTTTTTATGTTATCCTTGTCTTTTGGTCCAATTCCACTCTGTAAAGACACCCGTTTTCTGACACTATCAATTGCATCTGGACTACTTCCTGGTTTTAGAAGTTAAATACACATTGACATTAAAAGGAATTTAATACAATTAATATGAAGTACAACTGTAATCATTTTTTATTGTTATTAATTATAAGTCACTAGTCTATATACCATATTGTTGATGCTGTTTAATGATGTTGTAGATGTTCATTTTGATTAAATTCAGATCAAGCTTTTTTCAGATTGTTAATATGTTCAACACTCAAATTCGATGACAGATTTGACCCAGGTGTGAATAGGATCATACCGATTGGGCAAGAATAAAATGAGTAAATAAGAAAAACCAAATAATAAGTGAAAGTCAGATTTGCCCTTACATAACTTCTATGTCTAAGGAATTTGTAATGAAAAAAGTCGCACAACATAACTAGCATATTTGTGTATAAAATCTTTACAGTTCCAAAAACAGTTGTATACAAACTTTACAATTGTATGAACATTATTCATATGAACAGTACCACATTTAAACAAATGCTACCGAATGGATGACAGAATACATTTTCTGATAGATTTCATACTATATTCTAATAATATTTAAACATTAAACTAATGGTTTATTTGCACTGTTAACTTAATTTCATCATCTATCATAATTGCTTTATTGTCTTTGATTATGTACCTTGTTCTCATTGTTTTCAGTATAGCCCATCTGTCCTCATCATAGTCATAATATCTCTCATAAAATTCAAATGTCTTCTTTGGTAAGTTGTGCATTAATTCCTCCAACACAAGAAGCAACCATGACTGTACTATTGATTCATAATGGTGTGAAAAAGCACTGCTATTTTTTCTACAACATATATAGTATGTCAAGGAGCCATGCTAAAATGAAATTAAATGCCAAACAGGTCACAAGCCTTAGGAATTCACATCCTTTTCACAGCCCTGTAAAGCACAGTGACCTGTTCTTGAACCTCAACACATAAAGTCCATCACGGAATCACTATGAAAAAAAAAAATGGCACACCGTGAACAGATCCATTCATCTGATTCATGATTTATATGCTGTAAAAAATCTCATGCGTAATGTATAGTGAGGAGCTCCAAGGAACTATATGACTCTCCATAATGCCATTTAAACTAGTTTAGATATGGTGGTGTTAGATGCTGTGCCA
>NW_025926983.1:0-3501 GCF_022655615.1 Tachysurus fulvidraco
TGCTTTAACTCTCTACATTTGATTATATTGTCTTCTGGTAAAGTAGGTTCCTGTCTTTTGTATACTATCTGCTTAACTCACTTTGTTCTAGAGTAGTGTGATTTGAATCGTGTTATATTCTATAGCATTGTTGATTTTTATAGTGTTGGTTTTTGTTGTTCTCTCAGCTGATTAATCAGGAGTAGTTTCAGTCTCCCTTAAGGTGTGAATTGGGGGCAGGGCTTACCTATTTAAATTGAAGGTTTGTTAGTAGCTCTCTCTCTCTCTCTCTCTCTCTCTAACATTAGTGTCTAGTACTGTTTTGATATATTCTACCTTACCTCAATTCTCACTATTGTTTGACTACAAATATGTGCCTTAAACCCATCTCTGTACTCAAGGCCTACTCTCGCAGACGCTCTCATCCACAAAGCAGAGGTCACAATCCCAATAACCTCATCTACCCTCCTCTGTTATGTAAGTCTCAAACAGTAGTGGTAGGTGGGCTCTGGAATTGTCAGTCTGCGGTAAAGAAAGCTGATTTTATCTCTGCTTTAACTTCCCATTACTCCTTTGATTTTCTTGCTCTAACAGAAACCTGGATATCCCCACAGAACACTGCTACACCAGCTGCTTTATCCTCTGCCTATGCTTTCTCTCACTCACCACGAGAAACAGGCAGGGGTGGTGGTACAGGTTTATTGTTGTCAAAGAAATGGTGCTTTAAACCTCTACTCTTCTCTAATTTAACCATCTCTTCTTTTGAATTTCATGCCATTTCAGTTACCTCTCCTATCAACCTTGTTATCATTGTTGTCTACCGCCCTCCTGGTCCCCTAGGAAACTTCCTGGAAGAAATGGACTCACTGCTTAGTGCTTTCCCTTCCGATAGCTCCCCCCTGACAGTGCTTGGTGACTTCAACCTCCCCTCTGACAAGCTACATTCTTCTTCCCTCCTGTCTCTTCTCGACTCTTTCTCCCTCACACTCAACAGCTACATCCCCACACACAAAGGAGGCAATGTCCTGGACCTGGTTTTCACCCGTCCTTCTCCAGCTACAGATGTGACTGCTACCCCACTCCACGTCTCTGATCATCACCTGGTATCCTTCACCATCACTCTACCTATCTTACCTAAAACTACCTCTCACCCCCTTGCTCTTACTCGCCGCAACCTTCACTCTGTCTCACCTTCATCTGTAGCTTCTGGCACTCTTTCTTCCCTTCCTGATGCTAAGTCTTTTTCCTCACTACCCTTAGACTCAGCCACAGATACTTTCCTCTCATCTCTTTCCTCAACTATGGACTCCCTCTGCCCTATGTTCGCTAAACCCAAGAAAACTTCTTCTTCTGCTCCTTGGCTTTCAGATGTGCTGCGCAACAATCGAAGAGAGCTAAGATCATCAGAGAGAAAGTGGAAGAAATCACAACTTGATGCAGATCTTGATTTTTACAGAACACTTCTTGTCAAGTTCTCCTCAGATGTGACTTCTGCCAAGACTTCCTTCTACAAGGAAAAGCTTGAAGCTTCCTCACATGACCCTCGGAAATTCCACAACATCATCTCTTCTCTGCTCAACCCCCCGGCTCCACCTTCTTCATCCTCCCTGACTGCAGAAGACTTTGCTTCTTTCTACCAGGAGAAGATTGAGGAAATCTGCCGGACCTTCACTTCAGCCCCGACTGCACTTACATCTCAGAGTATGGATTCCCCTACACCTTCGTTGTCACATTTTTCAACTGTGGCAGCAGAAGAGATTTTACAACTCATCCAGTCCTGCAATCCTACCACCTGCCCATTGGATCCACTCCCTACCACTATGCTCCAGACCATCTCACAAGACCTCTTGCCCTTCATTTCCACTATCGTCAATAGATCCATAGCATCTGGTCAGGTACCAACTACTTTCAAGAGAGCAAGGGTTATTCCCATCCTAAAGAAACCTGCTCTGGATCCATCAGACATCAGTAACTACAGACCGGTATCACTTCTCTCATTTCTTTCAAAAATTCTTGAACGCATTGTCTATAATCAACTGTCTGTCTATCTCTCACAGAACAACCTCCAAGATCCCAAACAGTCTGGCTTTAAAGCAGCTCACTCTACAGAGACAGCCCTTTTGGATGTCTCTGAGAAGCTACATACTGCTAGATCAGCCAAACTATCATCCGTCCTTATCCTCCTTGACCTTTCAGCAGCGTTTGATACGGTCAACCACAAGACTCTCTTATCCTCCCTCAAGAGTCTTGGGATTTGCGGATCAGCTTGGGAATGGTTTGCCTCCTACCTGGAAGGACGCTCATATCAAGTAACATGGAGGGGAGTGACATCTGCTCCACGCAGACTCTCCACTGGCGTCCCACAGGGCTCAGTACTTGG
Source organism: Tachysurus fulvidraco (assembly GCF_022655615.1). NCBI lineage: Eukaryota > Metazoa > Chordata > Actinopteri > Siluriformes > Bagridae > Tachysurus > Tachysurus fulvidraco. Next base: position 2,360 of record NW_025926983.1, read on the forward strand.
TCCTCTTCTTTTCTCCTTGTATACTCACTCTCTTGGTGAAGTTATTTCATCACATGGGTTCTCTTACCACTGCTATGCTGATGATACACAACTTATCTTCTCTTTCCCACCCTCAGATGCCACAGCTTCTGACCGGATCTCAGCATGTCTGGCAGAAATTTCATCATGGATGACTGCTCATCAGTTAAAGCTCAATCCTAGCAAAACTGAACTGCTGTTCATCCCAGGTGATTCATCCCCAGGTCACGATCTTGCTATATCCTTGCACAACGATCTGATCTCCCCTTCAGCCACAGCTCGCAACCTTGGGGTAACCATGGACAATCAACTGTCCTTTTCCTCTCATGTTGCAAATGTGACTCGCTCATGTCGGTTTCTTCTCTACAACATTAGAAGGATTCGGCCATTTTTGTCCACACAGACTGCCCAGGTACTTGTTCAGTCTCTTGTCATTTCTAGACTGGATTACTGCAATGCACTGCTGGCAGGTCTACCTATGAACGCAATCCGTCCTCTGCAAATGATCCAAAATGCAGCTGCCCGGCTTGTTTTCAACCTGCCAAAGTTCTCGCATACCACCCCGCTACTGCGATCCCTCCACTGGCTTCCGGTAGCTGCACGCATCCGGTTCAAAACACTGATGCTGGCCTACAAAGCCAAAAATGGACCAGCCCCCTCTTACCTCAAAGCCCTCATCATTCCTCGCACTGCACCCCGCAACCTCCGATCTACCAGCACTGCTCGACTGGTTCCACCATCTCTCAGGGTAAGAGGCAAGTATACTACAAGACTCTTCTCTGTACTGGCACCAAGGTGGTGGAATGAACTTCCCATAGAGGTCCGGACAGCCGAGTCACTGGCTATTTTCAAGCGGCGGTTGAAGACCTACTTATTCAGGAAGCACTTCAACTAGCACTTCTTTCCTTATCTTTTGCATTTAAAAAAAAACAAAACAAAAAAAAAAACCCACCTTTGACACTTTTTCATTGTAACTTTGAACAAATGTTTTAAACTCATGGTATCTTAAGTATGTAACCTAGTGAACCAGCATTAATGTATTCAGTGTTAGAGATTTAAGCACTTATGTACGTCGCTCTGGATAAGGGCGTCTGCCAAATGCTGTAAATGTAAATGTAAATGTA
>NW_025926984.1:0-786 GCF_022655615.1 Tachysurus fulvidraco
CATTTGGCAGACCCCTTATCCAGAGCGACGTACATAAGTGCTTAAATCTCTAACACTGAATACATTAATGCTGGTTCACTAGGTTATATACTTAAGATACCATGAGTTTCAATTAAATGAATGAAGTTACAATGAAAGTGTCAGGTTTTTTTTTTTTTTTAATGCAAAAGATAAGGAAAGAAGTGCTAGTTGAAGTGCTTCCTGAATAAGTAGGTCTTCAACCGCCGCTTGAAAATAGCCAGTGACTCAGCTGTCCGGACCTCTATGGGAAGTTCATTCCACCACCTTGGTGCCAGTACAGAGAAGAGTCTTGTAGTATACTTGCCTCTTACCCTGAGAGATGGTGGAACCAGTCGAGCAGTGCTGGTAGATCGGAGGTTGCGGGGTGCAGTGCGAGGAATGATGAGGGCTTTGAGGTAAGAGGGAGCTGGTCCATTTTTGGCTTTGTAGGCCAGCATCAGTGTTTTGAATCGGATGCGTGCAGCTACCGGAAGCCAGTGGAGGGATCGCAGCAGCGGGGTGGTATGCGAGAACTTGGGCAGGTTGAAAACAAGCCGGGCAGCTGCATTTTGGATCATTTGCAGAGGACGGATTGCGTTCATAGGTAGACCTGCCAGCAGTGCATTGCAGTAATCCAGTCTAGAAATGACAAGAGACTGAACAAGTACCTGGGCAGTCTTTTTTTTTGAAAGAAATGAGAGAAGTGATACCGGTCTGTAGTTACTGATGTCTGATGGATCCAGAGCAGGTTTCTTTAGGATGGGAATAACCCTTGCTCTCTTGAAA
>NW_025926985.1:0-4312 GCF_022655615.1 Tachysurus fulvidraco
TTTGGCAGACCCCGTATACAGAGTGGCGTACTGTACAAACGTGTTTATATATTTGATGTCTTATTTTAGATCATTAGTTTGAATGATGTAATCAATGTTAATTACTTACACATACCTTTCTAAGATTAGAAGATAAGAAGAATTTAAAAGGACCCGAGTCCACAACATCCAATAATTATGTACAACCCAAATTCCGGAAATGTTGAGACATTTATATAAATTTGATTAAAATCAAAACAAAAAGACTTTCAAATCACATGAACCAAAATTTTATCCACAAAAAAAACATAGATAACATAAATGTTTAAACAGAAAAATCTGACACTTTTACCCATTAAATGAGCTTATTTCAATGCCTGCGACAGGTCTCAAAACAGTTGGCACAGGGGAAATAAATGGCTGGAAACGCAAGAAATTTTGAAAAGATTCAGCTGGGAGAACATCCAGCAACTAATGTTGTTAATTAATATCAGGTCTGTGACATGGTTTGCTATAAAAGGGATGTGTTAGAGAGTCTCATAGAAGTAAAGATGGGCAGAGATTCTCCAATGTATTAAAGAGTGTGTAAAACGATTGTGGAATACTTTAAAAACAATTCCTCAACAACAAATTACAAAACTCATCATCTACAGTGAAAAACATCATAAAGATGATTCAGAGAAACTGGAGAAATTTATGTACATAAGGGACAAGGCTGAAGACCTTTATTGGATGTCCGTGGTCTTCGGGCCATCAGACAACACTACATCACTCATCGTCATGATTGTGTCAATGGCGTCACTACTGTGTATGTGAAAATTGATTAATGATGCACTCACACACACACACACACACACACACACACACACACACAAACACACACACACTGTTAACTATTAACTGACCAGGTTTCACCCTTATGATCTCTGTAAATTGTAAATTGTTGTAGGTTAAGCAAATCAGGTCCATCTGAGAATGTTGCAATAGGACGTGGAGGAGGAAGGAAGAAATTGGGATCATTTCCAGCCCTTGAAACTCCACAGACATCCACAGAATTCCCACTGTTCATTTGCCTCTTTTGGTGGAAGACTGCTTGACATGGCTAGGGAAAACTAGGAGGAGCAGCCATATCAATTCTGCTGTGTAATTGAATATGTCCATGTATGTGAAAATAGATAGACGAGGCAGCTACCATCATGCATCACCACACTGAGTAACGAAATGCAGATCAGAAATAGAGATCAGTTTTCTCCATGAGCTGCCAGGGTGTTCTGGTCCAGAAGTGAGAAGACATCACCCCTAACAGCAAAAACAACTGAGTGAATCAGTGGATCAGTTCACAGATGTATTCACAGTGAAAACAGGACAGATGCACTTGACGCAACTCAACATCAAAACAGGACCTGGAGTTACAGCAGCATGAACAATCCCCAGAAGCCCAACACCAGGCTATTCAATGTCATCAATATGCTAAGTTTTTATATTATAGTACACTCTGCCAGACCCTGGTCCAGACTCATCAGGGTGGTTCTGCAACCACTAGAGAAGCCCCAGAATGTGTAAAGACCTCTGGAGACCAAACCGGTTGCCAGAGTTTCATGGCTACCCTCCAGGCTAATGACCTGTCGGAGCGTCTGCAAGGAAACAGGGTCATTTCAACACATAAATGACAGCTAATTCTGAGTAATTATTTTAGGGCAAACATCCATTTTAAGAACATTATAGTTTTTTAGCATATAGCATTTTGTTTAAAATATTTAAACATTAGCATTAAGTAGTAATAATGTGAATTAGTGCAATTACTTAACATTATAATTCTATATATATATATATATATAATATATTATATATATATATATATATATATATATATATAATAAAAAAAAAACAATATAATAATGTTAACTAGATCACGACAAACTTTGATGTTGGCTTTGACGGTGCAAGTATTCGCAAAGGCCGGTGCATTTTGGAGGCGAGTGGACAGAAAGATTGTGAAAGCTACTGGACCGCTAGGGTGCCAATACTTTGGGAGGTGAGCGGACATGAGCGTGTGAACATGATCCGAATGCCCGTGAGGCAGTTCCTCTCACTGTGTTGAGTGTTTTGATATGTCCAGGTCCATGTTGTGTAAATTTTTAATGGGGTCACGTGACGTCACGTGACGTGACCATAATACCCGTGGGGCAGTTCCCTCATTGTGCTGAATGTTTTGATATGTTTTAATCTACATTACATTTAAAAATTCTAAAGCTTTAAAGCTCTAAATTAAAATTCTTAATTCCAAGACTATAACAACCCTCACATAAAGGCCTGTAAAGGCTGTAATTTAACCTGTTTACTAAATTTAACTCTTGTGGATTTAATTAGTCTGAATCATTTAATAGACCTTACATCACTACTCAAGAAGGTCTTTGAGAGTCTTATGAATAAATCCATCTTTTCCTCCACCCCTGACACCACAACTCACTCCTGTTTACCAATTAACTCAATAGGTCTAGAAATGGTGGCATCTCTCATGTCCTTTACAACTCCCTCACCCTCACTGATAGCAACAAGTGTAACTATGTGACGCTGTTGTTTAGAGAGAACAGCTCAGCCTTCAAAATGCTTTTGGCCCCCATGTGTATGACCCTCAGACATGAGTCCACAGTGTGTGAATGAATGCTGACTAATAGTCTGGAATTTATTAAAATATGCCAAGCAAAATATTTTTTTAGAGGGACTTTCCCATGTTTTTTTTTCTTTCAAATGCAGCATAGCATTAGAGTTTGCTCATTTGTTTATTTATTTGATGCTTATTTTATATCATTAGTAAAAATGATGTAATCACTACATACACACGGTTGAACTTTAAAAGGTAACTGATGTCACCATAATTTGTGTTGTTCACACAGACCTTTATGAGACTGAAGAAATTAAAGGGACTTTATGTAACTGGATCTTAAATTAGAGACTGTAATGTTTCACAGTAACGGGGTGAATACTAACACAATCACAACTGTTACATGAGAGCAGAACAGTGCTCCATCACTTCTGTACAGTTCCACAGAATAAAGAATCAATGTTGTGGAATATTGTAGCCAGGAGAACTATAGTAACACACAAGGTGGAGGTGGGAATCAAACCCCGACCCTGGAGGTGTGAGGAGAACGCGCTAACCATTAAGCCACCGTGCCCCCAATTTAATATTCTATATGTATATTACCCAATGTAATAATTTAAAATAATGCATTTTTAAACATATATTTTATCTCTCTTTATCGTGGATGATGTGTGCTCTGATCTGAAATCTGAAAGCTGCACTCATAAAATTTTACTTTTAATAGAGTTGTGTGAGATGTGTTTGGTTACAAAGTGTTAAATATTCAGATTGTCTAGTTTCAGAAACTAGATTCAGATTGATTCTAGGCCTTACTGGCACAAAGTTACAGAGGCTAGAATGGAAGGTTTTCATTTCCGCCCGGGGTTGTTTACCTGATAAACTGATTAATCTTATTTTTCTGGAACATGTTAGGGACCAAATAACAACTGAGAGTCATAGCCACATGTCTTGGCTTTCACCAAAAAAATTTCAAGTCAAAAGACCCAAAAATGGCTTCAATAAAAATATTTTTCTACGGACATGGGCGTCTGGTCCAGCGTTTTTGTGTACTTGTTTACTGTATAACTTTGAATTAAAAGACTGCATGCTCAGTTTAAAAGGACTAAAACAAGCAGAGACTCTCTGTCTATCAATCTGGTGTGAAAACAGGCCTGTAACTTGACACCCTGAGCTGTGAGAGGGACAAAAGGTCAAGGATTACGCAAGAATTCTTCTGCGCAGCTTGTTCACGCAGAACCAGGGAGCAGAGAGGGGGGTTGCCGCATATCGTTGGAATCGTCTGCTTATTGGCTAAAGAGCTATAGAAGTCCCGGCCCATTTCATTGCTATTGGAAGGAGTAATTGTCAGTCAAAGGCGGGTTCCCAAAAATGATGACAAAAATGCCGTCTATCTCTGCAATACAAGCGCCGATTGGCTCAAGTGAGGGCTTGTTTGATTCGTTCGGCCCTGGGCTATAAATATGACGTAAACTTAGAATTTTTGAATACCCCAATGAGAAGTTAGAGTGGCAAAACCAGATGATGGTGCACTTCTGTTTCCAGTTTTCAGAACAGTAACGGAATATTTGCGGCACGACCAAAGCATTTTGGATTAAAAGGTTTACAGATTCCAGTTCCTTGGACCTGTGTGGATTTTTGTGGAATATTTGTTTTGGAATATATTACCCCAGTGAAGAAAGGGACGCGTCTAAAGGTAAGGGAAAAACCGGTCTAGCGCCATCTAGGTCA